>NC_044908.1:58708422-58958323 GCF_001633185.2 Quercus lobata
TATAGATGTGGGGATCGTTCGATTAATGGGCCCCTAGGGTTCAGGATGGGGTCAGGACTGTTGGGCCAGCGGCCCATCAGAGATCGTATATCCGTCCGAGGATACCCTGGTCCTCGGCATAACTCGTCCGAGGACGATCGTTTCCGAGGACGATCGAGACGTGGGCTCATTACGATCAGAGCTCCGAATTCGGTCATCACAAAGGGTAGAGCAGCCGACTAAAAGTGAAAGAGATAAGGCAAACAAATATCTGAAGCTACAGCTACCTCCGCATTAATGACCTCTCAACCAACTCTCTGGCCGCATTAATGTGGAGGTGATACCTGAACAGTGGAAAGGCAGCCTTACAGCTGCCCATAGGAAGTTCCAAGAGGTGCCAGATGGGACAGAAAGAAATCCTCCGAACCCAACCTACACGTGTGCGGTAAGGATGAAGCGCAAAGGGAAGTATATAAACTAAAAGAAGAACCGGAAACGGGGGATCGAAAAAAGAAAGGAGAAAAAGAGAAGGACGAAGAAACAGAGAAAAACAAGAGAGAAGAAAGTAAGGAAGGAAAGTGAGAGGATTCACAGAAGAAAAATATTTGTGAGACCGACCTTGTACTTGAAACAGGTTTAAGGGAAATCTTGGAGGGAAGTATTATAGTTAACCTAGTTCTTTACACCCACGCTCTAAAAATTGTATTGTCTGGGCCTTTTACGTGGGAACCCAATACTATTAGGTTCGTCACCAAATCGTGTCCTTACAATTGGCGCCGTCTGTGGGAGAGCTTGTGTTAGCTTGCATAACCTCTAATACAACGTTTTCGATGGAAGGAGTGGAACCGCCTCACCCCGCAGCAGGGCTGCATCAGGGTGATGTTAGCCCGCATCAGGCGGAGTCAAGGGGCTCTCAGCGCGGTGGTCCTCGAAAGAGTCCCGAGCGGAGGGAAGTCCAGGAGGGGAGCGTGCATACCACTCATACTACGAGAACCCGTACACGCGGGAAGAGTCACGTGTCCCATGCGAAGTATGATGGGGACCTGCAACGTGAGATTGCGGATTTGAAGAGAGAGTTACGCCATGTACGACGGGAGCGTCCACCCCTTCGCTCCGAACCATCATCCGGGGAGTCGGATAGGGCTAGCTACAGGCGGAGGTCGAGGACCCCGCAGAGTGAGACTTTCTCCTACGAGGAGGAGCGTCATCATAGGCGGAGGCGTAAAAGTCCTACAAGCAGGGGCTTGGGAAATGATGCGATGAACAAAGCACTGAGCCAGATTTCCAGATCACCCTTTACAAAAGGCATTGATGATGCTACTCATCCTCGGCGGTTTAATCAACCTACGTTCTCTCTGTATGATGGCCACTCGGATCCGGTGGAACATGTAAGTTATTACAGCCAGAAGATGGCTATTCATTCCAGGGATGATGCTCTGATGTGCAAAATTTTTCCGTCGAGTTTGGGTCCGACGGCGATGAGATGGTTCAATGGTTTAAGGGCCAATTCTATTGGATCCTTCAAAGCACTGACCCAAGCTTTTGGCGCTCGCTTTATTACGTGCAGCAGAACTCCCTTGCCTCTGGGCTCTTTGTTGACCTTGTCCATGCGAGAGGGCGAAACTCTCAAGGGCTATTCGGATAGGTACTGGGAAATGTTTAATGAGATAGGGGGGAAAAATGACGCTGTGGCTATAACCACCTTCAAGGCAGGTCTCCCAGCTGACCACGACTTGAGGAAATCCTTGACGGGCAAACCTGTCACCAGTGTGCGCCAGTTGATGGATAGAATAGAGAAGTACAAAAGAATAGAGGAGGATCAACTTCAGGGGAAGGGAAAGGCAAAAGCGATACCACAGGAGAGAAGGGATTTCAGGTCGGATCGTTATAATAATAGCCGACCAAGGAGGGATTTCGCTGTGCAGCCAACCTCGGCGGACGCCCAGGTTGTTAATGCGGTGTTTCGGGAGCCTGTCCAGCAGGTATTGGAAAAGATAAAGGATGAGCCATTCTTCAAATAGCCGAACAGGATGGCGGGAGAGCCTACAAAACGCAACCCGAGTTTGTATTGCCATTACCATCAAGACCATGGACACACGACAGACAACTGTAGGAATTTATGGGACCATTTGGAGCAATTGGTCTGAGAAGGGAAATTGAAGCAACTCTTACACCATTCCAGGGGAAGGGGAAGCCAGGCAGGTTCTGAGGTGCGGGGGGATGCTTCATCAAGGCTCCCCCGGGGGACGATTAATGTCATCTTCGCGGCCCCGGGAAGGACCGGTTCCTGCCCCACGAGAGTGTTGTCGGTGTCCCGATTCCCCGCTGAGGATCGCTCTCAAGCATCGAAGAGGGCCAAGAGGCGTGTCCCTTTGATTTTGGGTTTCTCAGACGAGGATTTGATTGGAACTATACAGCCCCACGAGGATGCCTTGGTGGTCACGCTGAGGATTAGCGGTTACGATGTCCGAAGAGTAATGGTTGATCAGGGGAGCGCAGCGGATGTAATGTATCCGGATCTGTACAAGGGGCTAGGTTTGACACAGGAGGATTTAACAACCTATACTTCCCCTCTAGTCAGTTTTGAGGGAAGGTTGGTCATTCCTATGGGACTAATCAGGTTGCCCGTGCAGTCAGGCACGGAGGTGGTGGAGGTGGATTTTATTGTTGTAGATGTTTATTCTCCATATACGGCCATCCTGGGTAGACCTTGGCTTCACACACTTAAAGCGGTTTCGTCCACCCTGCATCAGAAAGTGAAGTACCCATCCGGAGACCAAGTCCTGGAGATAGTAGGGAACCAATCGGTCGCTCGGCGATGCCAAGTAGCAGCCATTCGGCATCGGCCAGAGGCAGAAACCTCGGCTACTGCCGATAATGATTCATAGCAATTAAAGCCCCCAGCGTCGGGTATAGACGTACTAACGAATGGGGTAGAGTGTGAAGATCTGGAAAAAGTGATCGTCACTGATGATCCAGAAAAATTTTTCCGGGTAGGGGCTAAGCTGCCCCTGCAAGAGAAAGCGAGTTTGCTGGAGTTCCTTCGGGCCAACGTGGACGTTTTTGCATGGGACCCGTATGAAGCCCCAGGAGTAGACCCAAGTTTCATTTGTCACCGGCTCAATGTGAACCCTGCCATTCCCCCTAGGAGACAGACCCCTCGGCGACCGTCAAAGGAGCATGCCGAAGCGGTCAGAAGTGAAGTCATTAAGCTGAAACAGGCTGGGGCTATCAAGGAAGTCTTTTACCCCCAATGGTTGGCCAATACGGTGGTGGTGAAGAAGAAGACGGGGAAATGGCGAGTGTGTGTGGATTTCACGGATCTTAATAAGGTATGCCCCAAGGACCCGTTTCCTATGCCGAAGATTGACCAGCTGGTGGATGCAACTGTGGGCCACCCTAGGATGAGTTTCTTGGATGCCTTTCAGGGGTACCATCAGATTCCGTTAGCCACCGATGATCAAGAAAAGACCGTTTTCGTGACCCCGGTTGGGAACTACCATTACAAGGTGATGCCCTTTGGTCTCAAGAACGCTGGGTCAACCTATCAACGTATGATGACTAAAATGTTTGAGCCACTGCTGGGCAGAAGTATTGAAGTTTACATTGATGACATGGTGGTGAAAAGCAAGGTAGTGACCGAGCATGTGAAGGACCTCACTAATATCTTCGGGATATTGAGAGAGCATAGGTTGCGCCTAAACGCCTCGAAGTGTTCCTTTGGTGTAGGCTCCGGGAAGTTCTTGGGGTACATGGTGACCCATAGGGGAATTGAGGTGAACCCAGATCAGATTAGGGCCATTAACGATTTACAAGCGCCTCGAAATCCAAAGGAGGTGCAGAGGTTGACGGGGATGACTGCCGCTTTGAACCGATTTATCTCCAGGTCGGCTGAGAGGTGTCGTCCTTTTTTCCGTCTGTTACATAAATGGAAGGGATTCGAATGGACCGAGGAGTGCGCCGAGGCGTTCCAGCGGCTGAAGGACTATTTATCTAAACCACCTATCATGTCTAGCCCTGAAGTAGACGAGGTGTTGTATGCCTATCTGGCGGTAGCTCCTCACGCCGTCAGTTTCGTCTTGATGCGAGAAGACAAGGGCGTTCAGAAGCCTGTTTATTATGTGAGTAGATCCCTCCATGAAGCCGAGGTGAGATATCTGTCGTTAGAAAAGGCCATACTGGCAGTCGTCCATGCAACACGTAAACTTCCGCATTATTTTCAAGCTCACACTGTAGTTGTCTTGACCCAATTACCCCTCAAATCCATAATTAGAAGTGCTGATTATACCGGCAGAATAGCCAAGTGGGGAACGATTCTGGGTGCTTTTGACATCAAATACATGCCTCGCACCTTTGTGAAGGGTCAAGTTCTTGCCGACCTGGTAGCTGAATTCGCTAAGTGTCCTGAGGAGATTAGTAGGAATCGAGATCACATGGATGAGAAAGCGGTTGGCGCAATATCCGCGTCAGGATGGCCGGAGTGGAAGGTATACGTGGATGGGGCTGCCAACCAACGGGGAGCTGGACTGGGATTGGTTCTGATATCCCCTGAAGAAGTCATCATAGAGAAATCATTAAGGCTAGGGTTCTCAGCTACTAACAATGAATTAGAGTACGAAGCTTTGATAATGGGAATGAGCATGGTCCGTAAAATGGGTGGAAAGGCGGTGAAGATGCTCTCGGACTCAAGGCTGGTTGTCGGCCAAGTAACCGGAGAGTTGGAGGCCAGAGACCCAAGGATGCAAGGATACCTGGACCGAGTAAGGCGAATGCGAGCTGAGTTTGAATCTTTTGACGTACTACATATTCCACGAGGGGAGAATACCCATGCTGATTCTTTGGCGACCCTCGCCACTTCCTCAGTACAAAATCTCCCTCGGGTAATTGTCGTCGAAGACTTGTGTACTCCCACCTCACCAAAAAAGGAGGTTCGCCAAATCCGTCAAGTTGGTCCATCGCCAAACTGGATGGACCCTATATTAAAATTTCTCGAAAATGACACATTGCCCGAGGATAAGGTGGAAGCCGAGAAAATACGAAGAAGAGCACCTCGGTACTGGTTATCCGAGGATAAGAAGCTGTACAGACGGTCTTTCTCTGGACCATATTTGCTCTGTGTGCCTCTTGAGACGGCGGAATCAATCCTGGAAGAGTTACATGAGGGCGTTTGTGGGAGCCATACCGGAGGGAGGTCTCTATCATACCGAGCACTGACGCAGGGTTATTGGTGGCCAAATATGCATAGGGAGGCGCAGGAGTATGTTAAGAAATGTGACCAGTGTCAAAGATACGCCCCGAATATTCATCAGCCAGGAGGAGTTCTTAACCCTCTTTCAAGCCCTTGGCCTTTTGCGCAATGGGGACTGGACATTGTCGACCCTTTTCCAAAAGCTATAGGAAACAAGAGGTACTTGCTCGTTGGCACGGACTACTTCACTAAATGGGTTGAAGCTGAACCCTTGGCGAACATCCGGGACGTGGATGTGAAGAAGTTTGTCTGGAAGAATATTGTTACGCGATTTGGTATTCCACGAGCTCTTGTTTCGGACAATGGGCTCCAGTTCGATAGCAATGCCTTCAGGGATTACTGTTCAGAGCTGGGAATAAGAAACAAGTATTCCACTCCAGCTTATCCGCAAGGCAATGGGCAGGCTGAAGCTGTTAACAAGGTCATTGTCAATGGGCTCAAAAAGAGACTAGACGATGCGAAAGGAAAGTGGGTGGAAGAGCTACCGCATGTGCTTTGGACGTATCGGACAACCCCCCGACGTTCGACGGGAGAAACTCCTTTCTCTATGACCTATGGGGCCGAGGCCATTATTCCCCTAGAAACAGGATTCCCAACGTTGAGGACCAATGCATTTTCTTCTAGTAATAATGATACAATGTTGAAGCACAATCTAGATCTGATTGAAGAACGAAGGGAGAGCGTAATGGTTCGGCTAGCTTACTACCAGCACAAACTCAAGCGGAGCTATGATAGCAACGTAAGGATGAGGCCGTTAGCCATAGGAGATCTAGTGCTGAGAAAGGTCTTGGGGGCCACTAAGAATCCAAATTGGGGAAAACTGGGACCCAACTGGAAGGGACCATACCAGATTACTTCTATAGCAGGAATAGGGGCTTACTATCTAGAAGACCTAGATGAAAAACCTGTACTCCATCCTTGGAACGTAAATAATCTCAGAAGGTATTATTACTAATAAAGCAGTTTCAATTCAGATATCTTCTTTTAAATTTACGTCGAATATGCATCCTATAAATTTCGCATCCTGTCATATCATACTGAATTGTTGAACAGAAACTGAGTTATGCCAGGTCCACGGATCGCAAACTTAGTGGAAATTAACATCCTATCATACTGAATTGTTGAACAGAAACTGAGTTATGCCAGGTCCACGGATCGCAAACTTAGTGGAAATTAACATCCTATCATACTGAATTGTTGAACAGAAACTGAGTTATGCCAGGTCCACGGATCGCAAACTTAGTGGAAATTAACATCCTATCATTCATGCTGAATTGTTGAACAGAAACTAAGTTATGCTAGGTCCATGGATCGCAAACTTAGTGGAAATCAACATCCTATCATTCATACTGAATTGTTAAACAGAAACTGAGTTATGCCAGGTCCACGGATCGCAAACTTAGTGGAAATTAACATTCTATCATTCATGCTGAATTGTTAAACAGAAGCTAAGTCACGCCAGGTCCTTGGATCGCAAGCTTAGTGGAAATTAACATCCTACCATTCATAATAAATTGTTAAACAGAAATTAGATCATGCCAGGTCCTCAGACCGTAAACTCGATAAAAATTGGCCTGCTAAGTGGTTTATCGAGTTATTAAACGGTAAACAGAGCGGTGATGAATTTTCTAAATCATAAACTTGGTGGAAATAATGCCTTATGGACCTTTATAAAGAAGTCAGAAAGAGAAAGCCTCGAATGCAAGGATGGCGTATAGTGAAAGAAGGTGATTGAGATGGACCCCTTGAAAATTACGGCAACAAAGTAAGTACGGGTGAAGATAATTTAGAGTCATCAGAATGAAAAGAAACTAAATGAGAAAGTACTCCATTACATTTCTAGTTAAAATTACAAAATAATTTCTATATTTTTCTGCTAATTGGTAATGCCCCCAGTTGATTGGACGGTAGAGTCCAACTCTTGTTGAAAATCATGAGAGGTTGCCTCTGATTTGGAAGCAGTAGTGGGTTTATTGGGAGAATTGCGAGACGGAACCTCCTCGATAGGGGGGTTAATAGCTGGGGAAGGGGTATCAGCCTGGTATGATTGAGGAGCCGAGGAGCGTATCGCTTCGGGATAATACACGTTCTCTGGCTTGCGTAGTTCAGATGAGGCTTCAACCCCAGCGCGGTTAAGAGCCTCATTCCAGGTTCTCGCGCAGAAGATGCGGCACACTTCTGGAACCTCGGCTCTTAGGGCTTTCTCAGTTTCAGCTATTCCAAGTTCGTAGCCCTTCTGCTCGGCTTGTTCTTTGAGTTTTTCAGCTTGCTCCCTTAGCTTCTGAGTCTCTTCTAGATGCTTCTTAAGAACAAGAACTTGCTCCTGAGTCTTTTTCAGCTCGGCGTTCGCTTCATGCAGAAGCTTGGTCTGTTCCTCGGCCTGCTTCTGGTAACCTTCTGATGCCAGTTCAGCACTCTTACGAGCTTCTTCTTCGACCTGTAGTTTTTTCCTTGCGATGGTTAAATCCTGTTCGGACCTGGACAAGGTTTGTACAGCCGATGCCCTTCTTTTCCTTTCACCGTCAAGTTGGGTGGAGCAAGCATTGAACATCTCATCGAGCTTGAAAGTATTTTGGATGATCTATAAGAAACGAGGTGGGAATTAGCGTTCTAGTTAATGGGAAACGCCCATTAGTAAGCCACAGTCGCACAATGAAACAGTGTAAAAAAGAAATAGTTTCTCACCATGCCCAAGTATCGTTTATTGTCAAGGATGAGTTGGTTCTTCCTCACGTTCTTTATCTCAGCCATATCCTTTGGGAGCAATAAGGCCTCCTCTATGGCCGAGGCTACGTGACACCCAATGCCGCCATTGAAGTCCCTTATAGAGGCATCGTTTCGCAGGGGCTCCCCACCGAGCATAGGAGCTGGCAGCCACGCCGGTGAGTCGGGATGTGGGGAATCAGGTTTCTCTTGACCCCGTGTAGCGGGGTGCCTAGTTTTCTGCTGCTTTACAGCTCGTTGGGCATCCTCCTTTTGAATGGGGCGAGATCTACTTACATCTGCCGCCTCTCTACTCTTCCGTTCTTTGTACTTTTCTTGCTCGGCAGCATTAATTGGCACTGGTTGCGGAGGTGATTGGGGAGGGTGTCGAGGAGCTGTAGGATGAGACCTGGCTGGAAGAGATGAAACCAAGGATGGTATTGTCTGGGCAGGTGCAGCCTTTCCCTGTTGACCTTCCATTAGCTCCATCAAACTTTTCTGGGGTTTTCTGTGTGCCCCCATCTCGTCAGAACTTTCCTCGGGACTTGTGGGCTGATCGAGAACCTCTAAGTCGTCTGTGGATTCAGACACTGTTACAACGGTTTCCTTATTTTTTCCCTTTTTCCCTTTTCTATTGGTTCCTTTCTTTTTGAGGGAAGATAAGGGTAAAGAGGGCCCAGCCGAGATGCTGGCCACCAAAAGAGGCTTTGTGAGAGGTGTGTGTTTGGGAAGTGGAATACCCTCTGGAACGACGAACCCTTCGTAAGCAACACTGATACGGCGAAGCCGAGGGTTGCGTGCCCTAATCACGTACTTCGGCGCCTGAAAGCCGAAAGAAAGGGGGGTGTAGCCAAGGATTAAATGTGCTGCCCGTAATTGACCATCAGCCTCGTTCACGTATATTTCGGCTCCCAATAATCTGTCTAGGCTCGCTTTATTGACTAATCTGAGATTGGGCTTCGTGTAGCGTTTGTCTGCAAAACCGTTAATTTCAAAGTTAAAATTGTGAGGCCCGAAAATAATGAAAGTTAGTAAAATGTGTTCATGAGTTAAATGGTGTAGGTTTGCAATTTTGCACCCACCTGGTGTTCCTTCTACTGTCGGGCAAGGTAGACCATCGTGCCATTCCCCAGAAAAAATAAGGAAATCCTCTTTTAAATGCTTATTTGAAGTAGGGAGGCATTGAATTAGCCTTACCGCAGGATATCTCGACTTGAGATAATAATCCTGGTCAGCTAAGCGGTGAAGGCTATACACCCAATTCACATCGTGATGGGATAGGTTTAAATCCATTCTCTGATTCAAAGCGTCTATACTACCCAAAATCCTAAACATATTGGGAGCGCATTGGGTGGGGGATAACCTAAAGAAACTAAGATAACCCCTAGTGATACTGCCCATGGGGATGGTCATCCCACCTTCGATAAAGGCGATCATGGGGATAACCACTTCCCCAGTTTGCCTGGCGTCAACCCACTCCCCTTGGGCTGCATACCTCATCCCTACCGTTGGTGGGATATTGTACTTAGAGCGAAAGTTTCTAATACCCTCCTCGGAGTCAACGAGACGCCGAAAGGGATTCCGCTGTTTCCCCATTTTTCTAGAGAGGCTTAGTAGAAAAGAAACTTTTTGGCGAGTGAATAACAATAGCAAAAGCTTTAAGAGGACTTACAGGTTCAAAGGAAGGACCTCGGACAACGTGTGATTATTTATGGTCGCCAGGAGAACAGAGAAGACTGGGAGAAGGCAGATTCAGTTTTATGAGCTCTGGAACTGCATAATCATCAGGGATAAGGTACAGGTTCAATTTGGGAGCACCTTTATAGTCATGTGAAGGTTGTGAGCGGTAAAATTCCCGCTCACAAAATAAGAGAAACCCCCTACCGTTTGATTGAGATCTCGCCGTTGAACGTGGGAGACAAGGGAGTTGTCAGAATTTAATACTACCAAAACCGGGGTGCTGAAGCGTCAGGGGCATGCCCCGAAACGCGCACAGATGCAGGCTTATGACGTCAAAATCCACCTTTTCTCCTGAAGAGTCGAAAAGTAGGATTTTGAGGGGCTATTGTGGGGATCGTTCGATTAATGGGCCCCTAGGGTTCAGGATGGGGTCAGGACTGTTGGGCCAGCGGCCCATCAGAGATCGTATATCCGTCCGAGGATACCCTGGTCCTTGGCATAACTCGTCCGAGGACGATCGTTTCCGAGGACGATCGAGACGTGGGCTCATTACGATCAGAGCTCCGAATTCGGTCATCACAAAGGGTAGAGCAGCCGACTAAAAGTGAAAGAGATAAGGCAAACAAATATCTGAAGCTACAGCTACCTCCGCATTAATGACCTCTCAACCAACTCTCTGGCCGCATTAATGTGGAGGTGATACCTGAACAGTGGAAAGGCAGCCTTACAGCTGCCCATAGGAAGTTCCAGGAGGTGCCAGATGGGACAGAAAGAAATCCTCCGAACCCAACCTACACGTGTGCGGCAAGGATGAAGCGCAAAGGGAAGTATATAAACTAAAAGAAGAACCGGAAACGGGGGATCGAGAAAAGAAAGGAGAAAAAGAGAAGGACGAAGAAACAGAGAAAAACAAGAGAGAAGAAAGTAAGGAAGGAAAGTGAGAGGATTCACAGAAGAAAAATATTTGTGAGACCGACCTTGTACTTGAAACAGGTTTAAGGGAAATCTTGGAGGGAAGTATTATAGTTAACCTAGTTCTTTACACCCACGCTCTAAAAATTGTATTGTCTGGGCCTTTTACGTGGGAACCCAATACTATTAGGTTCGTCACCAAATCGTGTCCTTACAATAGATATGATAGAATTTCAATTTATAATATTCACTCCTTGATAATTAATTAATTATTCTTTATCACCGGTCCAAAACATCAATCTATTTTTTATCTAGATAGGATTCAAACTCTTAATCTCTTATTTAATAATAAGAAAATTTGGAGTAAATTGAAATCCATGTTTTAAACCAAAAATTTCATTGAATATGATCAGAGGGTACAGAAAAATTATTTATTAAAAAAACAATAGCGTACAATTCAACCTTGACAGTACCGATACACGGATAGACAGCAATTATTCGAAAGCACTCAGCGACAACGACGAGCGTTCAAATCCAACTCAACAAAATCGTAAACCAATAGACGATTTACACACCCAAAACATATCCAGCTGATGCATATATCGTCACTTTTTTGTATCACAAAAACAATGCTGCAATGAAAACCGCAACTCCAATGGGCACCAATATTCCATGGGTTGCCAGACTCTCTGCACCAGAATTAACAACCACTGTAGGAGTAGCAGTAGTAGTAGTACTGGTCTTTGGACTGGCTGCTATCGGCGTCTTCTTCGGCTTAGGCTTGATTATAGCCGGGGCGGGAGCCAGTGCTGGAGCTGGTGATGGAACCTTGGAAACAAAAAGGTCAAGAGGAAGAAGCACTTTGTCTACTTGATAAATAGCAAGCTGAAAATTCGAATATAGAGTACCACTCACTGTGGCATTTACAAGGCCAGTCGAAATGTTTACTTGGTTTCCCATACTGGTCACATTAAGTGGGTAATCACCGGGTTTGTTATCTCCTGCTTGTGTTCGCAATGGGTTGCTCACAGTTTGGAAGTTTTGCAAAGTATAATAAGTGGGCAAGATATGAAACTGTACAAGTCGGACCTTTTCTTCGTTATTGAGAGAGTTTAGAGTGCCAGCTTTAAGGCTGGCAAATGCGTTATCGTTTGCAGCAAAAAGGGTGAAACGAATGTTTGAATCGTTGAGCTGCCCTCTGAGTTGATCAGACACTCCAGTGCTCTTTAAGAGGCGGATTAGAATGGTGAACCCACCAATCTTTTGAAGGATTTTAGTGACATCAGGGGGCCCGGGTGGAGCCGGTCCAGCCGGAGCCACAGCAGGCAGCTTTGGGGCCGGAGCTGGCTGGCCTAAAGTGGTGGTAGAGTGGAAGAGTAAAACAAGTAGAAGTGAGAGTGAGAAGAGAGCTTGTTTGGCCATCTTAGTATGTATGTATAGTGAGCTGTGTTTTGTTTCGGGAGTTTGCTAATGCAAGATTGGTACTTGCTGGAGTGTGTTTGATATGTGTTGAAGAGAGGAATTAGAGGCTTTTTATAAAGCCTTGGAGACAATGAAGTTAGGTGAAAGGGTACAATCTTAGTTAAAACTTTAAAGAACTCAAATCTTAGTTACAAAACCTTAGATGTTTGCAGTTCATCTTTCTGTGAGAGATAAGAGGATGAGTGGATAGAATGAGAGAGAGATTTTATTTGCCGTTTGGTTTGCTTGGCAAGTCGGGAAAAACATTGGGGATCCGAAATGTGTTTAGATTTAGAAAGTTGGATATGATTGCTTAGCTTTCTCTTACATGAATCTTAGCTATAAAAGCTTGTTTGCATGCCACAACCCAAAGAAATAACTCGCCTCCCTGGTCTCCTTCCCTACTTCCAATTTTGCAAATCCTTTTCCCAGGTAGGATGTCCTTTCTCCTCTTTCTAACACAGTTTGAGTTCTTAGGAGATGGACAAAGTTGTATTTTCATAAACCAGTTTAAAAAAACAAAAACAACAACTCAGACAGATGATGTTTTAATTGAGACAAAGCTTTAAAAAATAAAAATAGCTTTCCAACTTCATTGGTCTTCTTCTTCAAGACACGGTGAGTAGTCTATGATTATCCTAGGAGTTAAGTTTTTCATACCGTAGCTTTTTATAGTATTTTTGCTAAGGAAGAGATTAAAAAAATTAAATAAATAAAAGAAATCATTTTATTATTTAGGTTTCATTTTTTGTTTCATGTAAAAATATTTTTTCGAATTTTAAGTATCTATTACAACTAAAAATGTTGGTCAACTTGAAAATGTCTTCCACTTGACCATAAAATTTGGGGCATTTTAGGGTATTTTCATTCCCCTCCCCAATGCCCCAAGTTAGTTAACTCACCACCTCACTGCCACTATCCACCAATCGTGGCCCATTATTGTGTCACCACTATAGTTCCACCGTCATCACCATCTCTCTCTCATCATCACCAATCAAGAATCTCAACCCAATCACTCGAAATCAACCTCTTTTGCAACCACCACCACCTCCATCCCCAAATCTCCACCTCCCACCTTCAAACCAACCTTTGTTTTACGATCACCACCACATAGATCTTCATTTCTCAATCCTTTTGATTTGTTCAAGTATATTGAGATTTACAAATATCTTGGATATTTTTTATTGTGTTTTGTATTTGATGAATACTGAATTCTATCCTCAATAAATGGAATTTTTTGTAGATTAAACACATGAAAATGTTTTTTGGGTTGCTAATAAACAGTAAAAAGTATTTTCAACTAAAACATTTTCCGGTACAAAAATATTTCAATAAAATAAAAAATAAATAAATAAAAAAAAAACGTAGCCTAATTTAGTAAAAGGTGAGACAAAAATATCTGTTGTTAATTAACTTGGTTCCATCTATAAACAATCAATAGGGGCAAGTATAGATACAAACACATTTGTATATATACTCAAGTATAGACACATCTCCATATGCATACATGCATATACACACACACACATATATATAGATATATACAAATGGATAAGGTTTCTCTCCAAACTACTTTGGAGAAAAACTCTTCAACTCCTCTTGTATCCTTTTAATAAATGTGAATTTTGAAAATCTAACCGTTTGATGACATGTTCTTTACATTCTTAACATACATGTCAAAAAATTTTCAGATTGGATGTTATTTACTATTCAATCAATAAAATTATTTTTTATGCATAATTTTAAATCACAAAACTGGAAATTTAAACATTTGGTTAATGACATAGCTATTAATTGTTTATCTTCTTTAAATTTTGCAAGTATGGGATATATAAAAAGAACATGCAATCAAACAATTAGATTTTCAAAATTTATATCCAATAAAAAGATATAAGAAAAGTTTGAAACATTTTCCTATATAATTACATTTATTTATAAGTGTATACTTATATGTATACCTGCACAAACATATTTATATAATTATTCTCAGGATTGTTATGATCTAACTAATGCAGGAATGTTCCAATGTTCACCAAGAATCTAACAAGAATGTTGTCACGCCCCCAACTCAACGAATGAGCTAGGCATGCGACAACGATTGCATACCTATAGAACTTTGTCTTCCAGGTGCGCAAGGCTCCCACTAAATTCAATAATTATTCTCTAATTGGGATTTGATAACAAATAAAATTTTAATTTAATATTCTCTCATAAACAATAAAATAGTTGAGGTGATCTCCAATAAATCAATAGTCAAAAGAAAATTTCTAGAAAATTACAACTAACTGAAAAGCTCACAAATTTCAAATCTTCCAACACTAAGTATATATTGTTGTCAAATCCTAATACTCTTTTCATTCCCACCACCTCAACGATAGCCCAAACTTTCTACTATTCAAAATTTGAAACAAAGAAAGAAGGGATAAGCTCAACAATTCAATAAGTAACCAAAATTCTAACTATGTAGATTAAGCATATATACGAGTAAAATAAATAAAGTATTCAAATAACAAAACTCATGGGCTTATAAATTGTGTCTCAATTAAATTGGAAAAGTAAGATATAATTTTCAATGAATTCCAAACATCAAAATTTTCATTGGACTTAAAGCAATGCATAGATTTAATCCAATTTCACATACTTAACAATCTTTATGAATATGGTCACATTATATCCTTGTGATTAAGCCAAGAACCATACATATAAGTCGGTGGTAAACCCAAAAGAAACAAGTTATTATGCCAATCTATACCCTAATGTTGATGTAACTTAAATATGGACTTTTTCTATAGCCACAACAAAATCTCATTACATTATCACAACAAATTGTGGTGTGGGAATACCATAAGTCAAAATGAATAAAGACTAAAGTACATTTTTTGCCCTAAAGTTTTGGTGCTTGTTTTCATTTTTGTCAAAATTATCATGTTGGCTCTTCAAGTTTGATTTTGTTTTCATATTGGCACTGTCGTTCATTTCCACTAGCAATCTGGTGATATTTGACATTATATGGGTGACATGCCTTAATTAACTGTATTTTTCTAGACACTTGACAGTCATATTTATAAAAGAAATAGATCATATGGGTGACATGTCTTAATGAATGGCACTTATCTAGCACTTTAGGGATAGATTACAAACAAAATAAGACTTATATTGGTGATGTGTATTAGTGGATGGCATTTATTTGACACTTATGAACAAATTACAATAGAGGTGGCAAGGTCAATATGAAAATAGAATCAAACATAAACAGCCAAAATGAAACTTCTGAAACATAAAGGCCAGAAGTGTATTCTAGTCTTTATTTATTTTGAATTAATGTAAGTTAACACCACAGCTTGTGAAAATGTACTGAGATTTTGTTTTGGCCATAAAATAATTCCACAAAATTACATCAACATTAGCATTTTACAGTGGAAATCAACATCCTATCATTCATACTGAATTGTTAAACAGAAACTGAGTTATGCCAGGTCCACGGATCGCAAACTTAGTGGAAATTAACATTCTATCATTCATGCTGAATTGTTAAACAGAAGCTAAGTCACGCCAGGTCCTTGGATCGCAAGCTTAGTGGAAATTAACATCCTACCATTCATAATAAATTGTTAAACAGAAATTAGATCATGCCAGGTCCTCAGACCGTAAACTCGATAAAAATTGGCCTGCTAAGTGGTTTATCGAGTTATTAAACGGTAAACAGAGCGGTGATGAATTTTCTAAATCATAAACTTGGTGGAAATAATGCCTTATGGACCTTTATAAAGAAGTCAGAAAGAGAAAGCCTCGAATGCAAGGATGGCGTATAGTGAAAGAAGGTGATTGAGATGGACCCCTTGAAAATTACGGCAACAAAGTAAGTACGGGTGAAGATAATTTAGAGTCATCAGAATGAAAAGAAACTAAATGAGAAAGTACTCCATTACATTTCTAGTTAAAATTACAAAATAATTTCTATATTTTTCTGCTAATTGGTAATGCCCCCAGTTGATTGGACGGTAGAGTCCAACTCTTGTTGAAAATCATGAGAGGTTGCCTCTGATTTGGAAGCAGTAGTGGGTTTATTGGGAGAATTGCGAGACGGAACCTCCTCGATAGGGGGGTTAATAGCTGGGGAAGGGGTATCAGCCTGGTATGATTGAGGAGCCGAGGAGCGTATCGCTTCGGGATAATACACGTTCTCTGGCTTGCGTAGTTCAGATGAGGCTTCAACCCCAGCGCGGTTAAGAGCCTCATTCCAGGTTCTCGCGCAGAAGATGCGGCACACTTCTGGAACCTCGGCTCTTAGGGCTTTCTCAGTTTCAGCTATTCCAAGTTCGTAGCCCTTCTGCTCGGCTTGTTCTTTGAGTTTTTCAGCTTGCTCCCTTAGCTTCTGAGTCTCTTCTAGATGCTTCTTAAGAACAAGAACTTGCTCCTGAGTCTTTTTCAGCTCGGCGTTCGCTTCATGCAGAAGCTTGGTCTGTTCCTCGGCCTGCTTCTGGTAACCTTCTGATGCCAGTTCAGCACTCTTACGAGCTTCTTCTTCGACCTGTAGTTTTTTCCTTGCGATGGTTAAATCCTGTTCGGACCTGGACAAGGTTTGTACAGCCGATGCCCTTCTTTTCCTTTCACCGTCAAGTTGGGTGGAGCAAGCATTGAACATCTCATCGAGCTTGAAAGTATTTTGGATGATCTATAAGAAACGAGGTGGGAATTAGCGTTCTAGTTAATGGGAAACGCCCATTAGTAAGCCACAGTCGCACAATGAAACAGTGTAAAAAAGAAATAGTTTCTCACCATGCCCAAGTATCGTTTATTGTCAAGGATGAGTTGGTTCTTCCTCACGTTCTTTATCTCAGCCATATCCTTTGGGAGCAATAAGGCCTCCTCTATGGCCGAGGCTACGTGACACCCAATGCCGCCATTGAAGTCCCTTATAGAGGCATCGTTTCGCAGGGGCTCCCCACCGAGCATAGGAGCTGGCAGCCACGCCGGTGAGTCGGGATGTGGGGAATCAGGTTTCTCTTGACCCCGTGTAGCGGGGTGCCTAGTTTTCTGCTGCTTTACAGCTCGTTGGGCATCCTCCTTTTGAATGGGGCGAGATCTACTTACATCTGCCGCCTCTCTACTCTTCCGTTCTTTGTACTTTTCTTGCTCGGCAGCATTAATTGGCACTGGTTGCGGAGGTGATTGGGGAGGGTGTCGAGGAGCTGTAGGATGAGACCTGGCTGGAAGAGATGAAACCAAGGATGGTATTGTCTGGGCAGGTGCAGCCTTTCCCTGTTGACCTTCCATTAGCTCCATCAAACTTTTCTGGGGTTTTCTGTGTGCCCCCATCTCGTCAGAACTTTCCTCGGGACTTGTGGGCTGATCGAGAACCTCTAAGTCGTCTGTGGATTCAGACACTGTTACAACGGTTTCCTTATTTTTTCCCTTTTTCCCTTTTCTATTGGTTCCTTTCTTTTTGAGGGAAGATAAGGGTAAAGAGGGCCCAGCCGAGATGCTGGCCACCAAAAGAGGCTTTGTGAGAGGTGTGTGTTTGGGAAGTGGAATACCCTCTGGAACGACGAACCCTTCGTAAGCAACACTGATACGGCGAAGCCGAGGGTCACGTGCCCTAATCACGTACTTCGGCGCCTGAAAGCCGAAAGAAAGGGGGGTGTAGCCAAGGATTAAATGTGCTGCCCGTAATTGACCATCAGCCTCGTTCACATATATTTCGGCTCCCAATAATCTGTCTAAGCTCGCTTTATTGACTAATCTGAGATTGGGCTTCGTGTAGCGTTTGTCTGCAAAACCGTTAATTTCAAAGTTAAAATTGTGAGGCCCGAAAATAATAAAAGTTAGTAAAATGTGTTCATGAGTTAAATGGTGTAGGTTTGCAATTTTGCACCCACCTGGTGTTCCTTCTACTGTCGGGCAAGGTAGACCATCGTGCCATTCCCCAGAAAAAATAAGGAAATCCTCTTTTAAATGCTTATTTGAAGTAGGGAGGCATTGAATTAGCCTTACCGCAGGATATCTCGACTTGAGATAATAATCCTGGTCAGCTAAGCGGTGAAGGCTATACACCCAATTCACATCGTGATGGGATAGGTTTAAATCCATTCTCTGATTCAAAGCGTCTATACTACCCAAAATCCTAAACATATTGGGAGCGCATTGGGTGGGGGATAACCTAAAGAAACTAAGATAACCCCTAGTGATACTGCCCATGGGGATGGTCATCCCACCTTCGATAAAGGCGATCATGGGGATAACCACTTCCCCAGTTTGCCTGGCGTCAACCCACTCCCCTTGGGCTGCATACCTCATCCCTACCGTTGGTGGGATATTGTACTTAGAGCGAAAGTTTCTAATACCCTCCTCGGAGTCAACGAGACGCCGAAAGGGATTCCGCTGTTTCCCCATTTTTCTAGAGAGGCTTAGTAGAAAAGAAACTTTTTGGCGAGTGAATAACAATAGCAAAAGCTTTAAGAGGACTTACAGGTTCAAAGGAAGGACCTCGGACAACGTGTGATTATTTATGGTCGCCAGGAGAACAGAGAAGACTGGGAGAAGGCAGATTCAGTTTTATGAGCTCTGGAACTGCATAATCATCAGGGATAAGGTACAGGTTCAATTTGGGAGCACCTTTATAGTCATGTGAAGGTTGTGAGCGGTAAAATTCCCGCTCACAAAATAAGAGAAACCCCCTACCGTTTGATTGAGATCTCGCCGTTGAACGTGGGAGACAAGGGAGTTGTCAGAATTTAATACTACCAAAACCGGGGTGCTGAAGCGTCAGGGGCATGCCCCGAAACGCGCACAGATGCAGGCTTATGACGTCAAAATCCACCTTTTCTCCTGAAGAGTCGAAAAGTAGGATTTTGAGGGGCTATTGTGGGGATCGTTCGATTAATGGGCCCCTAGGGTTCAGGATGGGGTCAGGACTGTTGGGCCAGCGGCCCATCAGAGATCGTATATCCGTCCGAGGATACCCTGGTCCTCGGCATAACTCGTCCGAGGACGATCGTTTCCGAGGACGATCGAGACGTGGGCTCATTACGATCAGAGCTCCGAATTCGGTCATCACAAAGGGTAGAGCAGCCGACTAAAAGTGAAAGAGATAAGGCAAACAAATATCTGAAGCTACAGCTACCTCCGCATTAATGACCTCTCAACCAACTCTCTGGCCGCATTAATGTGGAGGTGATACCTGAACAGTGGAAAGGCAGCCTTACAGCTGCCCATAGGAAGTTCCAGGAGGTGCCAGATGGGACAGAAAGAAATCCTCCGAACCCAACCTACACGTGTGCGGCAAGGATGAAGCGCAAAGGGAAGTATATAAACTAAAAGAAGAACCGGAAACGGGGGATCGAAAAAAGAAAGGAGAAAAAGAGAAGGACGAAGAAACAGAGAAAAACAAGAGAGAAGAAAGTAAGGAAGGAAAGTGAGAGGATTCACAGAAGAAAAATATTTGTGAGACCGACCTTGTACTTGAAACAGGTTTAAGGGAAATCTTGGAGGGAAGTATTATAGTTAACCTAGTTCTTTACACCCACGCTCTAAAAATTGTATTGTCTGGGCCTTTTACGTGGGAACCCAATACTATTAGGTTCGTCACCAAATCGTGTCCTTACAATTTTCTAGATGGTTCAATAAGAAATATAAATTATATTTTTTTTAAAAAAGTAAACTTGAATATATTGATGTCACACCAAAAAAAAAAAAAAAACCGAAATAATTGAAGTTTTACGATTACCTTCTATGATATTTCATATTTTGAAATCAGTGCATAATATTTTCATTATCGATTCTACTAGTTACATTTTTTTTTTCAATGTATACAGCCAAATAATCATTCATCCACTTATCTCCCATTTGATTGATTGATTTCAAATTTTCTAAGAATTAAATGGGCTTTTTATAAGATTTAAGAATTAAGATTAACATTAACAAATTTATATTTTTGTTGTTGCGCTATTTTTTTTTTTGGTTTTTTTTTTTTTTTTTTTTTTTGTGTCTTTAAAAATGTCAAGATATTGTTAAGAACATCATATTCAAGTTTATTTCAATTGTGTTTAACAAAATTTTAGAATTAGGGTGTTCAAATTTTTATTTTAGGGAGTAAAACAAAAAACAAAAAAAAATTATATTATAATATTTTTTATGGACCAGTTCAGGGGTTCATTTGAATCCCTTGGGCTTCATGTGGAGCCGCCATGTATACACACACAAAATCTCTTTTCAATACAAAGGACAAATAGGGTTTAGTACGAAACCAAAAATCTTTTCTTGCGGGAATTTTTTCTAGAACCAAAATGAAATTTTATGAAACTCATATCACAAGTATCATGTGTGTGTGGACATGTATCAATTGAGTAGTTGAAAGCTCAATAAGTTATAAGTTTTATATAAGAAACGGAATTACATATATAAGCATACGAGTGTTATGCGATAATGTTTGTTTTACTGCAACTTTAACCACATTAATGTTTGAATTTTTATTTTGATACTATTCATTTACCACTCATGATACAAACTGGTGTATGTATAATAACTATTTGACCCATAAATAACAAAACAATACACCAATCAAGGATCATTTTAAGACACTATCATTCCAATCAATCACTCAAAAAACTTAATTATCTTTTCAATTGACATATCATGTAACTTTGCACTCTCTCCTATCCTTAATATCAACACATTAAACTCCCTAAACAATATTTGATTGTCATTGTCACTGTTCTATCACTTAAGAAGAGAAAATAACATAGCACATGTAGGCTATATCTTTTTAAGTTAGAGACAAAAAAAAGTTTCACAATATTTTTCATAAATAATAACTTATTAAGGTGATAAATTATTGTTGAAATAATATCATTTCTACACAAATTAATAGTATTGACACTATTTTAGTGACATAATTTGTGATGTTTCATGCATGTGATTTGAACTCCCTCGGTCACTATTTATCCATTTTGAAAAAAAATTATTATTTTATTATTGACCAATCACAATAAATTACATCAATAATTATAGGAAAAAAAATATTGATAGATTTTGGGTAAGAGAGCAACATGTATCAAGCCATGCTAAAGTCAATAATAGGTTAACATAACTTTTTCGAAAAAATTATGGCGTGAGTTTAAGGTTTATCAAAAAAGTCAATGGGCGTTTGTCTTACATCGGGTGCGTGTGTATGTTTCCTGCCTTATAAGAGCACTCACACCAGTAGTACTAAATAGCTATATTGCTATTTTTTAGCACCACTAATCACAAATATCACGCGCAGCAGTGGAGGCATATCTAAAAAATTTAGATGTTCAGCTATAGTGCACATCTATCTATAGATGTGCATTGTAGCACAAAGCTAAAATATATATATATATATATATATATATATATTATTTAACTTCTCTCTCCCTTTTCCATTAAAATATTCTTTTTCTCTCCCTCTCTCTCTGCCTTCTCTTTCTTTTCGTCTCATACTCAAGAGTCTCAATCTCTCTCTTCCTTCTCTGAACATCACTCTCTCTCTCACTCCGGTCCCTCACTCCGGTCTCTCACTCTCGCACTCCGGCCTCTCACTCCCTCACTGTGGCCGGCCTCTCACTCTCACTCCGATCTCTCACTCTCTCAACTCCGATCACCCAAGCCGCCGATCCACCCCTTCTGCCAACCCAGCTTGCCGACGTGATCGGTGCTTGCTCATCGTTGGGTTTTTTTTTTTTTTTCTCCTGTGGACTGCTAGTGGTGGTGGTGGTGGTGGTGGTGGCTGTGGTTGTGGTCGTGATTGAGGAAAAAGATTAGAGATTTGGGTTTTTTTTTTAATTTTTTTATTTATTCCTGTTGAGGACTGTTGGTGGTGGTGGTGGTGTTGGCAGTGGCTGTGGCTGTGGTTGTGGCTGTGGCTGTGGCTGTGGCTGTGGCTGAGGTAGAGGTGTTTGTAGTTGGTTTTTTTGGGTAGTGGGATATATTATTTTATTGTAGTGATTATATTATTTTATTGTGATATTTATATTATTTTATTGTGTTGAAAGCTAAAATAAATCCACTGCTGCAGTATGTATGTAGGTAAAATAGATAAAGTAAGTTTTGGTGAAGCTAAATAGCTAAAATTATAGATCCACTGCTGTGGATGCTCTAACTTGCTCCATGCAACTAACTGCTGCATGCAGTTTTGATTGTGGCGTGTGAGTTTAAAATTTATGAAAAAAAAAAGTTAGAATTTTAGGTTAGCACAAGTTTGACTATAATTATTAGAGTGTACGGCTATTCATACTGTGATTATGGTTGACTGGATATTTTTCATCGTTCAAACTTTAAGGGTTTGTTTGATACTGTTTATCGTTAAAAACTAAAAATTAAAAAATTAAAACACTGTAGCAAAATAATTTTTAAATGTGTGAATAGTGTCATGGAACCCAGTTTTAAAGTTGTTTTTGCTAAAAAAAGTACTTAGGAGTTTCGTAAACAGTGCACAAAACCCATTAAAAAAACGTAGCCACTGGGAAACGCGTAAAACGCGCTTCCCAAACTCACACTAAATGTACAATTTTCACATTTCAAGTCAACAATACATTACCCTTACCTACTTTGAAAGATACTCTTTTATGGATTTTTTTTAAAAAAATATTGTTATATTAGATTATATAGTATTTTCTACAAAAATTTAAAACATAAAAAAAATAGCCATAGCTTATTAAAACATCTTACATCGAATTTGAATATGCAAAATAGACCAACAAAAGTAAGAATGAAGTAAGGAAATTTATTAAAATAATAAATATATTATTTCTAGGATAAAACTTAGGTACAATACTGTGGGGACTATGGCCCAAAATAATGTATTGGGTCTTGGGCTTTGTCCAAGGACACTAACAAGTCCGAGGAGAGAAACACGACTTAGATTATCTACGTTACAAGCTTCATCAGTGGGAGACAAAGAGAAGAAGGTCTGAGGAGGAACTCTTCCTTAGACACGGCAGACCCAGGCCAAGTGTATACTCAAGCAATTGAAGTACGTCCCCTGAACACGTGAAAGGGAAGAAAACTCAAAATATTTAAGAAAAAACTGCTACCACCACATTAAATGCACTGCAGCTACTTTTCTGACCGCATTAATGTGGAGAAAACCCCTGAACAATGTTGTCTTAGCTGTCGCAACTCACAAAAGATTGAAAGGGGTGTCTGATGGGATGGGTGCTCAAGTGGGGGTCTAGGTGATCAACAAGTGTAAGGTCCAGATGATCAGGAAGAGTCTATATAATGTGGAAAAACCCCCATGAAGAGGGGACAGCAAAAAAAGAGAAAAAGAGAATACTGTAGCATGTAAAAGAACCCTAATGTGGTAATCTGTATTTCTAAGTAAAATTCTAGTCTCCTCGGACGGAAGGTCCTTTGATCATAATAGTTTTTACTCTTGTCTGATTGTTTCTTAACCCCATGCAAGTCGTTGCTCAACTCATCTAAACCTAGTTCTTTGACCCATACTCTACAAAATTCACTGTATTGGGCTTTTTGGACCAAGATTCCATACAGTTCGGGATTGGGCTCCAAACTTTGTCCCTACAAATACTTTAGGTGCTGTTCTTTAGGTTCCCTTCTTAAGATTTAATCATGTGGCTATTTAACTAAAAAATACACTTTAATCCCATGAGAAAAAATCTACATGACAGAATCTTAAAAATAGAACCTAAGGAACAGTACCTAAGTACTGTACTTAAGTTTTGCTCTTATTTCTATAGTTTATTAAATTTTTGGAACAGAAATCCATGCTCTAAACTTATATCTAGTTTTAAACATATCATACACAACAATCAAAGTAAGGAGGAAAAAAAAAGATATTCAATATTCATGTTAGATGCATCCCTAAAATAAACGAAAGCTTTTATATATATATATATATACTACCTCTGAGGTTTTTTGGTTATTGTACTTACCTTCCCTTAAGTTTAATTATAAGACGCTTACCTTTCATAAAATGCAAACTATTTACACTGATTTCATTTGAAATGCTCAAAAAAAGTTATTAAAATTCCACACAAAAAAAAAAAAAAAAAAAAAAAAACCCCAAATTTCTTATTATATAGGGTATGAAGAAAGTTTAAGTGGAGGGTAAAATAGGAAATTCAAAATTTTCTTAAATTTTTTTTCAATTATTCAAAGGGAGATTATTTTAAATAATTTACAATTTAGGAGAGATAAGTGTCTTATTTCAATCTAGTGGATAGTTGAATATAATACTAACAAAAAACCTCGAGAGGTCAAAACAATTTACCACCAAAAAAAAAAAAACTTTTTTTTTTTTTTGGTGTGAGATAAACAACAAACAAAGATTTGCTAAAAAATGTGAGAAGTACATGACCATTTTGTGGAGACTCGTTCTTTTGAATCTATTGAATTTCTAGGAGGTGAATAACTGAAAAACAGAACCCATAAAGTAAAAATTTCGATTCAAAATCAAATTTGTTACATCACAACTCTAATTTTGACATTCGAATAGACTTTCTCTAAGATTCAAAATTGACCATACACTGATTGGAAAAGACTATAATTTGGGCTTTTTTCTGCCCATTTTGTAGAGACTCGTTCTTTTGAAATGATTAAATTTGTAGGAGGTGAATAGCTAAAATTAGAAACCCAAAAGTTGAAATTGATTCAAAATCAAATTTATCACATCACAACTTTATTTTAAGATTAAGATAATTATTCTCAAATATTCAAATTTGGTTTTAGAAAAACCGTAATTTCCAAGTTGATAAAACCAAGGATGGAGCTAGAATTTTGAGTTGGGGAGGGGCGGGGGGGGGGGGGGGGGGGGTTTATTGTTGGCTATGCTGCAATTTCAATCTCTCACTTTGCTACTACTTAGCTGTTAAGATTTTTTTTTTTTTTTTTTTTTTTTTTTGTGGGTAAGAACAAAATTATTTTTGTTTAGAATTTTTTTAAGGGTAGGGTTGTTTATTTTGTATAAAATAGGTTACTTGAGCTTAATTTTTTTAAGTTTTACTATTGATAATTTTTGTTGTTGAGCTTTTTTTTTTTTTTGGGGCTTGTATATTTTGTTTTAGATTTTAGATTTGTATTTTTTTTTTATGGTCACTAAAATGAGAAAAATGCTAGAGTTACAAGTTTTTATTTATTTATTTTTTATTATTATATAAATTACTGTAATGATAAGTGGTTACTAGTCAGTAAAAAAATAATATGAGTGGTGGATCCATTATGCGAACTAATAAGAATTTGCTATCAAAACAATTTGTAAAAATGTTTTTAAAAAGTTTGTGAGTATTGCATTACAATTAAAAAGAATCAATGATATTGTTTAAGGGAAACAAAATGTAATTTTATAGAACAAAATTGTTAAAATTAGTACACATATATATAATAATATTTTTTTAAAAAAATAGGGGGAGGGGAGCATTGCCCCCACTAGTCCAATGATAGCTCCGTCCATGGATAAAACTAATTAGTGGAACAAAGGCAGGCAAGTTTTAAAAAAGAAAAAGAATAGACAGAGAAAAAAAAGAAAAAAGAAAAAAAAAGCTTGCAGATTGTCAAATCAACTAGTCTCAAAAGCGAGTAATGCTAAGACCACAACTAAAACCAAAATTTTGTTTCAACTTGTCTACTTGACGAGTTTTGAGTTTTGATTTGTGAACTTACATGAACTCACCACTTCTAATTCACCATTCACAATTCACCAGTTTGGCAAATTATGACAAAAATTGTGAGTTTAGTGGTAAATCTAACATTTTTACTTAGCAGCATGATACAGCTATGCTTAGCAGCATGTCATAGATAGAGCACGAACATTTACATGCAAGATAGCATAGACGTACAATTCGAAATTCTTAATACCAAATTAAAACTCTACAATTCAACAGAATAAAGTTTCTCTCCATATTAGTTTGAAGAGAAGCCATTCAAAATCCTTATATATCTTTATATTGAGTGTGAATTTTGAAAATATAACCGTTGAATTACATGTTCTTATTATATCCTTCATGCTTGCAAAATTTCAAGAAAATCAAAGATCAATTGTTATGTTATCAAATAAATATTAAAATTTCAAGTTTTTGTGATATAAAATTGTGTATAAAAAATAAGTCTATTGATCAAATAGTAAATAAAATCCGATTTAAATAAAATTTGATATGCATGTTAAGAATATAAGAAATGTGAAATTCAATGTGTAAAGTTGTGATTTACAACTATGTTTTATGTTGGCTTTATTCCATGACAAAAAGTGTTGTAATTGCTTTAATTTTGTTCCTTGTATTCTGTGGGATTTTATTGTATTAGGTTTAGTATTAAGTTGGTGAAGAATTGAGCATATATTGGATGAACAAGAGGATTTTGCGAGTATCTCGCGAGAAGCCTACCCGGGAAAAAGCCACGTGAGAAGCACATGTTGGAAACTAAAGAGTTGTGTCAGGCTGTCAGTTTCTCAAGTGTCTCGTGAGAAGGGCTAACTCGCGAGATACCCGTAAAACATTCTGCCTGGAGGATTTTAAGTGTGACTTTCTTATCCTCCACCCATACTATATATACCCTTATTACACACAAAAGTATGAGAGACTATTCAAAGAGAAAAACTTTAGATAGGTTTTCTACAACACAATACACCTATCTTTTAGAGAGAGAGCTACTCATCTTCAGTGAGAAATCATTCTAGTATCTTCTCCTTCCCTCTCCTAGTGTCATACCTTGAGAGAAGATTTGTACCCAAACACAACCCATACTTTTTCAAAGTATAGAGAATGTTTGGAGCTTGGGAAGTTTTGGGGATTTGCCAAAAGAAGCCGGTGAGGCTTGGTGGATGCAATCAGGTGTATTACGGGATTCGGAAAGTTAGAGAAGACATGACTCCGAGATGTCTATTGGTAGCAGGAACTTGGAGAGCTCAAGTGCATTGGGTAGACTAGGCTTGGAGGGTTTTTTGTTATTCGTATACTCCAACTTTATTCTCTAGTGGATCAATTTCGACTTAGAGGGTCACGGAGAGGTTTTTTGCCGAGTTCTTCAGTTTCCTCTTCGATAACATGTCTTGGTGTTATATTGTATTTGCATCTCTCTTCCCTTATTCTTGTACTTTACTTTTATTTTTTATTGTTCATGTTTATGCACTAGAGTAGTATCGGTTCATTGCACACATTTACTCTTGTTTCCACACTTTGATAAGTTAGAGTAAAAACAATCTAGCCGTTATTTTTTTTTTTTTGGTCTAAACAAGCTCTTGTATTTTAGTCCAAATCCGAGCTTTCACAATGGTTAGATTTTAAAAATTCACACCCAAAAAGAGATATATGGGAAGTTTAGAGAGTTTCTTTCCAAACTAACTTGAAGAGAAACTTTGTTCAATTCAACATTCCTAATGCGAACTTCAAATGTTAGAACTTGACACTCATTTGTATTTTCAAAATGATAAATGTTACTCCTCAATTATTATTATTTTATGAATTATTTTCATAGGCGACACTATAGCTAGCCCAGAGATTCAAATGAACCCCTGCCCTGGGCAAAAAAAATTATATATAAAATATTTTAAAAAATTTCTTTAACCCCCTAAGATAAAATTTTAAACACTTTGACCCTAAATTTTGTTTAAACCCAGCTGAAATAAGCTTTAATATAATTATCTTAGTGATACATTCACAGTATTTTCACAATAATTTTACAATAAAAGTTAAGTAGTAAGTTGTAACTAGTTTTTATTTAGATTCACAACTGACATATTTTTTTTATTATATACTTTCAACAATTTGCCACCTATATTTTATCATGAAAGTGTTGTGTCAGTAGCACTACTCTTAAAATTGCTTATTTGTTAAAAGAAAAAAATAAATAAACATTCTCTCTGGACTTTGGCTTATTTGTCGTTAAAAGCGGAATGAAACTGTTTTTTCTTGTACTTTTCTTCTTCATTAGCCAAAAATTACACCACTTTTAGCAAAAATAAAAAAGCAAAAAATTACACCACTTGTACAACCAACTAATCTGTATCTACATATGTTATTCTTTCCATATTCTATTTATCTCTCTTTCTTCTTTTTATGTTTTTTTTTATGTCTAATCAAATAGTTTGATAAGCACTTTACAAATTTCCAAATCCAATAAGTATTTTAGTGCTTGCTCAAATTCCAAAAGAGTGGCCTCATATATCTTAAAAAATCATACATTTCAAAAGTAAAAACTTATATTAGTTATTATTTTTTTATTCTTAGTTTTGCATTTACTCCTAGTCCTACTCCTAGGTGTGTTACTATTCTTCTTTATCATATATTTTTATTTAATTGATATTACATATAAATATACTCAATTCTTATTAATTTGATAAAAATATAAGATTAGTTATTTAATTATATTTATTTATACATTCAATGGTTGTAGTTTTACTGATCTTTAAACTATTAATATATTGTATAAATTCCTAACTTCTACACTATTGAGTCCCCTAGAAAAGGTTTATGGTGCTGCCACTGTTCTTATTCCGCCAAATAACTTATATTTATACTTGCTATATCCTGCCAACTAATTTACTTGTAAACGATAATCTGTCAAATGACTCCCCATTTGAGTGTTATGAGCGGTCAGCATTTTCAATCATTTAATTTGGGTCTTAAGATAATATTTGTAGGGTCACGTTTTTCAGCCCAGGCCCAAGATGCATGGGACCTTAAACTAGTGAGCCCGGTACAATGAATTTGTAGAGAGTGGACCAAAGAGCTAGACTTTAGTGTATGGACAATGGTTAACACAGTGTTCTTCACGATCAAACTAAGATGGACTGAGTTTACCAGAGAGAATTGGTCCTCAGCACGGTCCAAGGAACTTTTTCAGGTGCCTCTGGTGTGTTTGGGGGTCTCAGCCCCCCTTTTCTGTCTCCCTCCCCTCCCTTTTTATAGTAGTTTCCTCCCTCCTAAATGGGGTTCCTAGGATAGGTACTTGTCCCATCAGCCCTCCCCTCCAGTTGTTGGGAGTGGTTGTAAAGGCAGAAAAGCATGGCTATGTCAAGCACAATGCACTGAATGAAATCATGGCAGCCTTTCCCTCTGACATTTCCATTTTCTCCGTTGTTCTTTTCTGCTTTAGTACTTTTTCTGTTCTGTGGAATGACCTGGAGTGTCACTACCAGTGGCAAGTTGCCCCCTTTGTCATCGGCTACATCCATACCAAGGAGGGTTCTTTCCATGGCCGAGGAGGGGTTTTTCCTTGGATTGGGCCATTGGCCTAATGTGGACATTGACATGGACCTCCTGGTCTTTTACCCCCCACAATATTCATTATGATCAATATTTTGTCCATATTATTTTTCTTGTATTTAAAAAATAGGACTAGCATTAATTTGTCTATATTTTTTTGTTTCCTTTTATTTAAAAAATAAAATGCGCTATCACATACGCTCACATCTGGATCAGATTGTGAATACATATAAGACAAATCATTCATCTTAAAATTAAAAAAAATAATAATAAAATAAATAAATAAATAAAAAGAAGGGGAAAGAACGAAAGCTGGAAAAAGGTAAAGAAAACAAGCAAGGTCAATTGTGAAATGCACTTCTTCTTTTTTTTGATAGATCTCATGGTACCTGCAAAACAGATTTTGAGAGGTTAAAATGACATTCATTGGATCAGGAGTAACTCCCTCATGAATCACCCGGTTTCTATGATTCCAGATAGCCCAAAGAGTAATGAAAGTCCGCTGCAAAGATTCCAAGTCACTCTCATCCAATCTCTGATGTCTACTAATGGAATTAATGATCCACTGCTGAACAGTTATAGGACCAAGGGAGGAAGTATGCAGGGCTAGAGTTGAACCATACCAACAAGTTCTAGCAAAATGGCAATGAAGGAAAAGATGGCTAGTAGACTCCTCATCACAGTCACAAAAGTGTGAAATGCACTTCTATATTCTACGTAGAGGGCTCAAGCCTCAAGTCACTTAAAGAGAAAGGTAATTGGAAAACAACTACAGTTTTGTGCATTATAAAATTTCAAAACACAAAAGTTACTTGTGTAGCAAGTTTTTATTTTATTTTATTTTATTAATAATAATAAGTAGAAGAGGGAAAAAAAATATAAAACCCAGTAAATCAACAGAATGACCAAGAAGCACGGTACGAGTACGACAAAACAAGAGCAATTTTAAAAAATATATATAATAACATAAATTGGTCAATACGACACCTATATAATATTAGTACAACATTAACACAAATACGACACTTTAAATAAATTGACTGTGCTTACTAGCATGATGGTAGCAAAGTCTGTGGGTGATGATAGAGTTATGAACTTCTGGTTTGATACTTGGATCCAACTACCACCTTCAAATAATAAAATATATTGCCGTCTGGGAAGCAGCAAGTACTGCTTGGAATGTTTTTTTTTTTTTTTTTTTTAATTCAATTTTAATTTAACTAAATGATAAATAAACATTAACAGTTTAAGTTTTAACCCACGTCTCACTTTTAAGTTGGAATAACCCTTTCATAAAGAGAAGAGGAATAAAAACTGTCTCTCAGTAGCTCTCATAATCCAATATGTCATCAACCAAAACAAGTTGACATAATTAACATGTAGATTACGTGACGTACACATATCAATCGGTATTATCATGTATATACAATAAGTAATTTTTTTGATAACCTATAGACAGTAAGTAAATCCAAGAGCAGAGCAAACTTCCATTGCATTTGCACAGAAATATTCTTCCATTGAAAAATGTTAGAGATATATTAGCCCATTAGCATAGGCCCAAGTCTAATTCTACTTTGTGTGCAAGTCAAGTCTCCTACTTGTACTAGAAGTCTATTAGTCTAGGGTTTAGTCTATTATATATACACATGTTATGATTCATTGTAACACAGGATTTGTACTACACTCTAATATAATATTTAACATGGTATCAGAGCCACCTTCCTGTGGCTATGGTTTTCTGTCCTTACGGTATATTTAAGAGCAATCTTTGTCTTCCTCGGTGTTTTTCTTCGCTGCGTTCATCTTCTTTGGCTTCCTACTACTGCCGTCAAAACTCTCCGGTATAGTCAAGCCACCGTTAGAAGTCGCATCAACACTGCAAGACCATTGCCTTCCTCAAACTACCGTCACAGAGCCAAACTTCATTCAAGGGATCTTCTCAACCTTATCAAATCTCAAGATTTCATCAAGCTTCCATCTTGAGTTTGAGAGGGGGTGTTAGAGATATATTAGCCCATTAGCATAGGCCCAAGTCTAATTCTACTTTGTGTGCAAGTCAAGTCTCCTACTTGTACTAGAAGTCTATTAGTCTAGGGTTTAGTCTATTATATATACACATGTTATGATTCATTGTAACACAGGATTTGTACTACACTCTAATATTTAACATGGTATCAGAGCCACCTTCCTGTGGCTATGGTTTTCTGTCCTTACGGTATATTTAAGAGCAATCTTTGTCTTCCTCGGTGTTTTTCTTCGCTGCGTTCATCTTCTTTGGCTTCCTACTACTGCCGTCAAAACTCTCCGGTATAGTCAAGCCACCGTTAGAAGTCGCATCAACACTGCAAGACCATTGCCTTCCTCAAACTACCGTCACAGAGCCAAACTTCATTCAAGGGATCTTCTCAACCTTATCAAATCTCAAGATTTCATCAAGCTTCCATCTTGAGTTTGAGAGGGGGTGTTAGAGATATATTAGCCCATTAGCATAGGCCCAAGTCTAATTCTACTTTGTGTGCAAGTCAAGTCTCCTACTTGTACTAGAAGTCTATTAGTCTAGGGTTTAGTCTATTATATATACACATGTTATGATTCATTGTAACACAGGATTTGTACTACACTCTAATATAATATTTAACAAAAAACAAAGTAGTTTAACACACACCAAACGGTCTCCCTCATTGTACTTATTAAAAACTAAAAAAAAAACTAAAAATATATATATAATATAAACTTTTTTAATTACTAGAAGTTGAGGAGAAAAGTTCAATAGGAAACTCTTGCTTTACGACGAGATTAGTTCAGTGGATGGTCTTGCATCAGAAGCTAAAACAAGTATTTAAAAATAAAAATAAATAAAAAATAAACATCAAGGGGAGGGTTGACTCTGTGATTGATTAGATAGATTACCTCGCTTCTTCACTAGTAAAAAGTATTTTTTAAATCAAAATTATATGAATAACCTGTATCAAATTTTAATAAATAAAATATATGTATAAAAATAACTACCAACTAACTTGTGTATTTCATTTAATTTGTTATTAATTAGGGTGGTTATTTTTTAACGACATATCTCTCACTTATTGAATTTTAATATCGTTGACATTATATAATTTGATACCAAATATATTTTTCCTTCTCCTTGGAACATTTGCATTAATTAATGTAAAATAGAAAAATATATCAATTTTACACATTCAGCCCCAAAATCACCTACATCAGTCAAACTAAAAATGTGTAAATTTACAAAATTATTATAATAACTATGTAAATTTACACTGATAATATTCACTTTACATTTAGTTTTTTATTCTTTGTTTAAGTATCATTAGAATTAAGAATGTTCACCAAACCGTAAAAACCGAATCAAAACCACTTGCAAAATAGCATACCGCACTGCACCACACTTTCTCTATATAATAATATATTTATTTATTTTTAATATTAAACATATTATTAATAGTTTAATAACCCTAGTTTTCAAACAAAAAATGTTTGTTAACTCTAATAAGTGTTGACTAGGAAAATCAACCCAAAAATAAAGAAAAACTAACTCAATAGTTTAAAACTTGACCCAAAACAAAGGGAAAAATTAGTTTTGGGCTAGGTAGGAAAGGCTCAAAATTTGAAAAATATACCGACTTCAAACCGTTTAAATCACATCTTATACACCGCACTACACATCTAACTGCAAAAATGAGGTGCGGTGTGGTTATGGTTTTGGCTAAACTTTAAACCACACCACACCGCACTACACATGTGACCGCACTGCAAAATACGGTACTAAAAATGGTCCAAAATCGCACCGCACTGCACTGCGAACCCCCCTAACTAGAATAAAAAAATAGAGTAGTCTATGATTGTTGTATATGAAGAAAGAGAGACAATTAAGAAATTAAGAAATATTGATAATTTAATATAGTGTAGTGTGAAAAATGAGTATGTAACATAGAAAATATAAGGTTTTATGTTAAAATAAACAAAAATTTTTTTACAAGAACGGATATAAATGCTCTTAAAATTGATATTTTATTGTATTGTAGTGTAAAATGGTAAAAATACAACTAATTTGGCTTATTGTTGAAGAAATTCACAATTTCTTTTGTATCAAAATTATTCAAGATTCGCCTTAATTAGGATTAACTCGTCCCATAATCTAGATGATCAGAAAAAAGCCTGCCATCCACTCTTTCGAGTCCACTTGCCTGTCTAGGATTGCCAACCCAGTAAATTTGCGTAGTTTTGGATTTAAAAATAGAAAGAAAGAAATTTGTAAGAATGGAGAAGAACACAACTTAGAAAATTGAGTTTTTCTTAAAAATATATATTAGCAAAACTATTTTAAGATGCTAGAGAAAATAAAAAAGTAACTAATTGTTTTTAACAAATTTTCTAATATTTTCTAAAATAAATAATACATTAACCAAACCCTAAAAAATTAAGAAAAAAGAAAAATATGGTAGAGAATTCTAGTTGTACTAAACCACGACGGCTATAAGTAAGGCTTGTCCGAAAGCAACCCCGTCACTCTCCTGGCTTTTCCTGTTGGATATCTAATCCATCATTACCATCACCGACCTCTCTCTCTCGCTTCACCTATCTCTGCCGTCTCTCTCTCCTGGGCTCTCTCTTTCTTTGAATCTTATTCGTGTGCAGACAGTACAGTCAAACAACAAAGTCCCTGCAGAAAAGTAATTAATGCTGCCTGTACCATCCATCTCCACCTCAGTACGAATCTACATATTTTTGTTTCCTTCTCCATTTCACACCATCATTTGACCCTTCTCCTTCTTCTTTTTTACTACCTAAAGGCACGCCGCTACTTGTCCACCTATCTTTATACAAACAAACTCATACACATACCATAAAATACACAAACCCTTCTTTATAAGATACAAAACCAACATTAAAAACAAACAACAAACAACAAAAAAAACATGAATTCCATCAACTTGTCAACAACCGCTTTCACCTTTCTAGCCCCATATCTCTTCACCCTCGTTGTCTTCCTCCTTTTCTTCGAACAGATCTCTTACTTGAAGAAGAGAAAAAACATCCCAGGTCCAGTTCTAGTGTTTCCATTTCTTGGCAACGCAATCTCATTGGTCCGTCACCCTACAAGGTTCTGGGACCACCAATCATACCTCGCCAAGTCATCCCCAGCTGGCTTCTCCGCCAACTACATCGTCGGCAGATTCATTCTCTTCATCCGTGACTCTGAGCTCTCCCACAAGATCTTCTCCAATGTGCGCCCCGATGCTTTTCACCTCGTGGGCCACCCTTTTGGCAAAAAGCTCTTTGGCGAACACAACCTCATATACATGATGGGCCAAGATCACAAAGATCTCCGCCGTCGGATCGTTCCCAACTTCACTCCCAAAGCTCTCTCCACCTATACTTCACTCCAGCAGATTACTATTCTCTACCATCTACAAAAATGGGATCGCCTTTCTTCGGGAAAAGCGATTCCGCTTAGATTTCTGGCTCGTGATATGAATCTCGAAACTTCGCAGACTGTGTTTGTTGGGCCTTATCTGGCTCCAGAGGCACGCGAGAGGTTTAACGCCGATTACAACTTCTTCAATGTTGGCCTCATGAAGCTGCCCTTCGATTTTCCCGGTACGGCGTTTCGAAACGCGAGGCTCGGCGTTGACCGTTTAGTCAAAACACTGTCTGTCTGTGTGCAACAGAGCAAAGAGAACATGAAGAAAGGGAAAGAACCCACGTGCTTGATCGATTTCTGGATGCAAGAGACTGTGAAGGAGTTAACAGCTTTATCCGAATCCGGAGAAACCATCGCAGCGCCGCCGCCGCCGCCAAACACCAGCGACGTCGAAATCGGAAGCTACCTATTCGACTTTCTCTTCGCGGCGCAGGACGCTTCCACGTCATCGCTCCTCTGGGCCGTGACTCTCCTCGACTCGCACCCGGAGGTTTTGGCGAAAGTGCGCGAAGAAGTCGAGTCGATATGGCTGCCGGAGTCCGATTCTTTGATAACCGGCGAACAGTTAGCGCAGATGAAGTACACGCACGCGGTGGCGCGTGAGGTTCTGAGGTACAGAGCTCCGGCGCCTATGGTCCCACACATAGCGGCGGAGGATTTCCCGTTGAACGAGTCGTACACGATTGCTAAGGGGACCATTGTTTTTCCGTCTGTGTCCGAGTCGTCGTTTCAAGGGTTTAACGAGCCGGACCGGTTCGACCCGGACCGGTTTTCGGAGGAGAGACAGGAGGACCGGGTTTATAAGAAGAACTACCTGGCGTTCGGAGCTGGAGCCCACCAGTGTGTGGGACAGAGGTACGCTATTAACCACCTCGTTCTCTTCATTGCGATGTTCGCCACGTTGTTGGATTTTAAGCGGCATAGATCCGACGGCTGTGATGAGATCAGCTATGTCCCCACCATTTGTCCTAAGGACGATTGCTTGGTTTCACTCTCTAGACGGTGCGCACGCTATCCGACACTGTCCTTGCATTGACCAAATCTCTAAAATACCCTTCGTACATTTGTTTCTCGTCAACATTTGCGTCTCGTCAAAATACACTGTTACCCCATAAAGTTTACCCGTATTAGTTTTTAAAATTTTAAAAAAGAAGCGCGAAAATTAACGATAAAGGATTAATAATTTTCCTTTCAAAAAACTTGAGTATTAAAACTTCATTCAAGCATGAAATTTCATTAATGGGTCAACTTCAGGAGCAACAGTGTATTTATTTGTTTATTTATTTACTTGTTACCAAATGTAAACGCCGTCTTGGGAAGGAATTGTTGTTGTTGTTTGTTTGCCACGTTTTGTCGATGGGTTGAAGGGTCAAAAGATGTAGTCTGTTTTTGTTGTATTCTTTCGAGTGGGGTTTGTACAGGGAGAAGGGATGGGCGGCTAAGATTCTTTGGAAAAGTGTGTGGATTATTGATTGGTGGATAATTGGGGTGGGTGTGGGGAATCTAAACACAAATTGAAATTTAATACTACGATAAAGTCTTTTCTGTCATCAAATTTATGATTAGATTTTGTTGTTTATTGAAATTTATGATTATCTTTTCTGTCATCAAATTTATGATTAGATTTTGTTGTTTATTGGACATTGTATTTTTTATTTATTAATTTATATAAGACATTGTTTAGTGCTTATCTTATTTGATGGAGGTACTGTAAAGCGAATTAGGATAGGCTGTCCATGCAAGCACGCTAGTTGGCAGCTCAAGAACCCAGTTGTCTGAACCTATTGTTTGGGCCCTGTAAAGAGAGTGACAAGACTGTTCCAATTTCTTCTATATCTTTTCTTTTTTCTTTTGAGTACAATATCTTCTTGGTGGGATAAGTCTCAAGCAAAAAAAAAAAAAAAATGAAAGGTACGGAAGCGGTAAAAAAATCAACTAACAAAAACATTGAAAAATGACCAATAAAACTCTTTAATATAGTGAGCGTTTGGTTTCAGCTGAAGCCAACGTTCACGTTTTCATTTCACGTTTTCATCCTTTTTTTTTTATTTTTTTCTCAGTGCATGAACAGTGAATTTACTGTACAGAGACAAAAATCACTGTTCATATACTGTAGCAATACTGTTCACGTACTGTAGCAACACTGTTCACGCATTAAAAATATTAAAAATTGGTCTCACGATACTTTTCACACATTTAAAAATTATTTTGCTACAGTGTTTTCAGTTTTCAGTTTCAGCAACAATAAGTTCAATCCAAACGGACTCATAAGGGAAAAAACTGAGGAAATCCAATCAATTCACTCTAATAAAATAAAGATTACAACATTTAAGTTGTACTCAAAATTTGAATTCACAATAAATTGAGAGAATATAATATCTTTAGGAGCAAATACAATCTTACTACAAAACTCGATAGCAAGATTTTAGAAAAATCACATTTTCTTTTTTCTTTCAATGTTGCACAATGTCCTAATCTTTTTTCTTTTTTTTTTTTTCAATTAGTTTCAAAATTGTGTTTCACTCTTCAGTGAAATTTATATTAACAAAGCTCCGACCGCCTACACTCCTAGTTCAATTTGTAAAAGGAGTTTTATTCATGCAAGCCCGCTATTAGAATGAGGAGTCTTCAAGCTTGTCGTCATGTTTTCTTATTCCCACTTGAAATAGAAGCTTGTAAACCAAGCTCATTAAACCAAGCTTGTAAACCAAGCTAATATCATGTGGGCTGGATTAGGGGTGTCAATTCGGGTTAGCGTGTCGGGTTCGTGTCGTGTCGAGGTAGAGATATTTGACTAAATAGCTTAACCCTAACCCGACTCATTTAATAATCGTGTCATGATCTTTCAACCCTAACCCAACCTATTAATAAGGCGGGTTGACCTGACCCAACCCATTTGACACGCTTAATAAACGAGTCGTGTTGGGTTGACACGAATGTAACACAACCCATTTCAACCTGCATAATATTAAATATAACATTCATCTAAAAATAATTTTTTTTACATCCCAAAAAACAGTGCATACACTTCATGTCTTCAACCTATATTCAAAATAATATAGTTCAACAAAAATATAACCTTCATTTAGAAATAAGTTCTTTACACTCCAAAAGAAGTCATACACTTCAAACCAAATTCAAAATAACAAAGTTTAACAAAAATAAAATAACATAGTTCAACAAAAATATAATATCCTTGGAACTCGCCAAATGCTAAGTATCAATATTGAAATAATTTAAGCAAATAGTAGACTAATCCTAACTATGACCATGATTATCATCCATAGATTCTTTGTTGATATCCAAATTCATAACATCTTCCACAAGCTCATCCAATTTTATTTGTGCAAGTTCTATGCCACAAAAAAAAAAAATATATATATATATATATATATATATTATTAGTAGTTCTAAGGTTTGCAAAGTTTAAATTTCCAATTATATCCCTTGTAAATTTTTGTAATTACTCACTTTTCTTTTCAAATTTAAAATATATGTTGGATATAAAAGGTATTTGACAAATCTAAAATAAAATAAATATTTATTTGTTATACAGGTTAAACAGGTTGTGTTAAGTAAGTCATTTTGGGTTGACAAAAATAAATTGACGTGTCAAACGTGTTTATTGCGGGTTACGTAGGTTGACCCGCTTATGACATGTTTCTTATCGTGTTATTTTCGGGTCGACCCATTTATGACCCAAACCCATTAAGGCCCAACCCTAACCCGAAAAAACCCGTGTCGGATTCGTGTCATGTTTGTGGGTTAGGTTGAATATTGACACCCCTAGGCTGGACTCTAGGTGCAACCATGCACTCTAACACTTCTAACTAGAGTCCAGCCATGCACTTTAACACTTCTAACTTTAATAAATGTTCTATTTCTAGTTCTAGTAGTAGGGAATTATTCTTACATTTAGTTTAAGAGATCAATTGTGATTGGTTATTTGTTAATTTGTTACTTTATATAGGTTTACCATTTTTTATACAGTTCGAGAGTATTTGAATTTTATACCATGAAATTTCAGAATTTGAATTTTACTACTTTAAAGTTCTATTTCATTTGCCTCAACAATCTCTACATTCATATTTTTCGTTAAATGTTACATAAGCTTGCCACATGTATTTAGTTCATCAAATCAAACGATGCTCATTTTTTTATGCCATGTCATTTTAAATTTTTTAGGCTACAAAAACTACAAACAAAATAAAATTTGAGGAAGTAAAATTCAAATTCTGAAACTTTAGGGTGTAAAATTCAAATACTCTCAAACTTAATTTACAATTTAGCCTTTTTTTTTTTTTAATTCAAATATTTTAAAATATATTTATGAAAATTGGTGTGGTCCTAAAATTTTTAAGCAGTAGATCCCATGGGATATTTGGGTGTCTTTTTTGTCTGCTTATATTTATTTTATTTTTGTATATGGGGCATTTTGTTTTTGCTTGGCAAATAGAAAGAGAAGGTGGGTGAGGTTTGAAAACCAGTGTTATTTGGATGTCTTGTCATGGAATTAGGATTTAGGAGCAAAGGTCACTAATAATCATGAAGGCACGGAACACTCTTAAAATGAAAGATACAGAACAAGAAAGTTCTTTGAGCTTGACTTTGACAAATGGCTAATAGTAGTGTTCATATATGAATTTAACTCTAACTCGAGCACGGCTCCTTTTTTTTTCTTTATCTTTATTGAAGAAATGGTTTAAATCTTAAAAATTCGATGCTTGCAAAACAGGGAAAATTTGATGATAGGGCACCCATGTGGTGATGGCTTCGAAATTTCCTATGCTTAAGTGATCAAAAATGACATCTCAAGTTTTTTTTGAAAACACGTTAAGTTCAATAAGAATTAATTTTGCGAGATGTAGAACTTTCTTCATATTGGGTTGAATGATGCCTCTAATTAGGTGTTCTACTAGGAAAAAATATTTTGTATCAAAAGATACTACATCATCTGTGTCAAAATTCAATAAATGAAAAATATCTGTGCAAAAATAACTATTTATTAACACATGTCTAGCAGTTGTTGTTTTTTTTTTTTTTTTTTTTTGAAAGATAACTACAATATGCTGCTAACCCCGTAGCTTGAACCCTTTCCCCCCGGACCCCTAAGCACTTTGTGCATGAAGATGTGTCAATTTAGCTATAAGGCCTTTGACTATGTCTAGCCGTTGTTAATGGATAATTTTTTTTTTGTAAATTTGTCCTTCACTTATTAAATTTTGATACCATTATCATTTAATACCAAATACTTTCTCGTTCTACTATAGTACTATGAACCTGCTTTTGATTTGCTTACCCAAAGCATCAAGAATTCTTTTAGGCTATTGTTTGCCAATCAAGTAATATCTGGAGTAACTTGAATATAGGCAAGATTCTTTGATAATTAAATCTCTTCTTTCCTTGTAAACCTCAATTGATCAGATCTTGTGACTGACTAACTTTTTCTTTTCTTTTTTTGATGAGATGACTGACTAACCTACTCAACCATTTTTAGAGTAAGTGAAATTGCTACTAAATTTGGTCGAACTTCTAGAAACTAGTAAGGTAAAAGGTATATGGAAGTCTTGAAATGGAAAATGCTGAGACTACCGAAAATGGCACAATTTTGTGTCATAACTCACCATGTGGCAAGTTGTAATTAGGGAATGTGTGTCTCCACATAATTCACAAGCACTCCTTCACCAGTCACAACTCGCCACGTGGCGAGTTGTGGCACAAAATTGTGCCATTTTTGGTGGTCCTAGCACAACTCCCCTTGAAATATAGTCACAGATAGGGGTGTTTAGGGTGTGGTGCAGTGCGGTTTTGGGTCATTTTAAGCACCGCACTTTGCGGTGCGGTTTAGCTAAAACCATAACTGCACCACACCTTATTTTTACGGTCACATGTGCGGTACGATGTGGTGCGTTTTAAAGTTTAGCCAAAACCATAACCACACCACACCTCATTTTTGCGGTCACATATATGGTGTGGTGTATAAGATGCGGTTTGAATAATTTGAAATCGGTATATATTTCAAATTTTGGGTTTTTTTCTACCCAGCCCAAAACTAATTTTTCTCTTTATTTTGGTACGAGTTTTAAGCCAAAACCATAACCGCACCACACCTCATTTTTGCGGTCACATATACGATGTGGTGTATAAGATGCGGTTTGAATGATTTGAAATTGGTATATATTTCAAATTTTGGGTTTTTTTCTACCCAGCCCAAAACTAATTTTTCTTTTTATTTTGGTACAAGTTTTTAGCTATTGAACTAGTTTTTCTTTATTTTGGGTTGGCTTTCTTAATCAACACTTACTAGGGTTATCATTTTTTTTTTTTTTGAAAAATTAGGGTTATTAAATTATTAATAATATATATATAATATTAAAAATAATTAAATATATTAATATATAGAGAGGGTGCGGTGCAGTGCGATTTGTGTGGTTTTCTTATTATAAAACCGCAAACCGCATTGCACCATGCGGTGTGGTGCGGTGCAGTTATGCTATTTTATAGGCAATTTCAATACAATTTTTGCGATTTGTGCAGTTTATGCGGTTTAGTAAACACCCCTCTTCACATAAATCTAATACCTTATTTTCTGTGCTGTCAATAAATTACACCTGATTCCTGAACATGTCATGAAGATGCAATGTTTCATGAGCCAAATGAAAACCTGCTCGATTATGGCGTAGCGATTGAAAAAACAAGCAAATAAGTTACAGATTCTTTACATTTGGAACATTAAAGAATATTTTGCAGTATCTTTCCATCCTATGCCTACACTACCATTTAAATTCTTTTATGGACTGCTGGACATCTTACACCCTTCCTGGAAAAGAATTATATGCTGGGCAACCCTCATAACACTCATCAACAAAGGTCATACCTAGTGCACAAAGCTCCCACTTTTGTAAGGGTTTGAGAGAAGTCGTGGTAAGCAACCTTACAACCAATTTATTGGAGAGGCTGATTTTCGAACTCCCAAGATATTTGTAGGGCTCATCAGCAGATATTTGTAAATTGAATCTTGACCGTAACAAAGTACTGGTGAGATTTTATCTTGACATGGAACAAGATTAACTCAGTCAAAAATTCTCTCCCCAGTGGAAAACAATAAAAACACCAAACTACTAAATATGCATAGATACCCTGGTATGTAAAACACTAATCTCCAGCTATCTGGACTTGAAAGATCTGAATCAGAAGTTTTCGCAGTTTCAAGAAGACAACCAGTGAGATGAACTCCAATGATGCCAGCAAAGGTACCGGCAGTATTAGAAACTCCCATAACAATCCCTGCATATCTTGGAGCAATATCCATGTGGTTCACTGCAAACCCAGCTCTTCCTAGTGCCAAGAAACCAAGAGCCACAGAAGAACAAAACACTGCCCCACTGGAAGTTCTGAAGATAGGAAGTGCTATCAATGCAAGAGAAGCAACTAAGAACCCTACAGTGTTCAACAACTTCCTGACTCCAGTCACCGACAAGATCCTCTTGGTGATTAAGTGGTCAGCAACCACCCCGCCAATATTTGAAAATATAAACATGTTAAAATAAGGCATCATTTTAGATGATCCCATCTCCTGAAGGCTAAGCTGCAGTCCTTTCTCAAAGTATGTTGGCAGCCAGTTCATCAACACATACAAACCATAATGGAAGGTGAAATTATTTACCACAATTGCCCAAACTGGCAAGCTGAGTACAATTTTTTTCCATGGTATGTTGGCAGTTCTGCCAGAAATTCCTCCATTCTCCACTTTCACTTTCTGGTTTCCTTTAACTGGCAACAAAGATTCACCAAAACCAGCAGCAGTGGCTTTTGGATGTTCAGACCAAGGAGGGTCACTAGCATAGTTGAACCAAAGCATGCACCACATGGCACCTAATGCCGCCTCAGCAAGAAATACTGATTGGGGTCCTTTATACTTTACTAAGCTTGGAAGGAAAAGCATTCCTGCAGCTGCACCAAGGTACATCCCAGACATTGTTAGAGAAACAGATCTGGATCTTTCGTGGGGTGGCACCCACTGTGCTAGAACTGTGTGGATGGAGGGGAAGATGAAGCCTTGTGCCACACCAACAAGTAAGCGGGCAATCACTAAAACTGTGACTTTATTGGGGTCTAGTGGTACTAATGCACAAGTCAATGACCATAACACAAAAGAAATAAGGAGGACCTTTCTACCACCAATTCTCTGAGCTGCCCATCCACCAGGCACCTGAGAACAGGCATATCCACAATAGAATGTAGCAAGTATAGTTCCTTTAGTTGATTGGTTTACCCTAGCAGCATCAGCAGCAATTGTATATGCAATAGAGAAGCCTACACGTTCTATGTAGCAAACAGATGTGCTGATGAAGGTTAAAATGACAATCAAGTAACGCTTTGGAAATGTCATCATCATCGTACTTCACCTTTAGTTTTTTCTAGATACTTACTCTGTCAATAGTTTTCAAATGAACCAGTCTAAAAAACAGCTCTTTATCCATTACCAAATGGTTCCAGAAAAGACAACAGCTTCATGCCTATCACATATTAGAAGAAAACTAAATAAGTATAGCTCATACTAGTCAACAGGAGCAAATTAACAAAAGAGCAAAAAATGACCAACTTGCAAAGCAATATAGAGAGAAAACTACTCACAAAGAGCCAAATCTCTACATAAAATTGTTTTACTGGATATCAGGAAATGGAAAATATGCATTAGAGAAACCCACTACTTATAACAGTAGGAGATCTCTAAATGAAAATCCGAAGCAAATCTTTTGATTGAAAAAAGCCCATTTATCTCATGCTAATAGATGGCCATAAATACATATAACATTGATCCCAAATATCTGATGATGATAATTTCTATCACCAATAGATGGGTACATGATTTTGCGTTTCTCAGTTAAGAGTCATCAATCAGCGTGTGTGCAAGAGATCTGCTAAATTGGAGACGGTCATAGAGGCATCCACTTATAAATATGGATTCCACCAGAAATACTAGGGAGAAGAGCATAAATGGGATTGAAATCAAATGCCATAAGAATATATGATAAGTTATTCAATGAAGAAATTTGTTCAACCTTGATATATATTGCTCAACCTTGATATATATGAAACAAAATCTAAGTCAAGCAATAGCTAACAATGTCAAAAGTGATAATAGCATCATGAGTAAAACTGCTTGCATATAAAAATTTAAGAAAAAAAAAAGGTTATGCAGAAACTTACTTATCAAAAAGGTTATGCAGACAAAGTAAAAGGCCCTGACACCTAGTTTCAACTATACTATAACAATGATCTTTTTTTTTTCTTAAGTAAACTATAACATTGATCATTAACCTGGCAGTATAGTGAAGCAGCTACCACATAAGAAATTAAACAATGGAAAATTATATTTATGGGATATATCTAGATCAACATTGAAAAGTTTCAAAATCAACAAATGTAAAACCCTGACCAAGGACTTCCTATTCCAAGAAAAATGTACAACCCTCACCGCCACTCCCATCCGGCCATCTCCCCACACCCCCCAAAGAATAATATAATTAGGTCCCTCTGCTCTTTCTCATGAAATAAGAGTCTTTTAACATTTCTTTACTTAGCAAAAGCACACTCAACACACAATAAATCAATGTTTCTAATATTCATTGAACATTAGACACTGAACATTAGATGCACAAAGTTTTCCAATCATTACATGTGCAAGCAAATTTAGTTAAATTCACTACTTGAACTTGCTTGAGTGCCTCCTGCAATTACATTTACTAAGATTCGACTACAAAAAATGAAAAACAAGCCCTGTTCAACAATTCATGCAGCACATTTAACGCACAGCATTTCCCAATATATCAAGTTACAATCTTCTTTTCAAAAAAAATTACTCAAAGTTTTTCAATTTCTAAAATTTTTTGTATAGAAAATTTGAAACAATAATAAATGGACAAAACGTGATAATAATTTAGTCATGCAAAGTTTAAAAATAACATAACATTTTATAAAATTCTCTTGTACTTCGTAAAAATTCATAACAGTGATAGCTATGATCAAAATGAAGATGTCGTTTAATCAAAACATATCAAAATAATAGTAATTGTCCTTGTTCATGTCTTCTGACATGTAAAGAAAAAATTGTTTGTGTGGTACAACACCTTAAAAATAGTGTTTGTATAAAAATCAAACACTTTTAAGAGGTCAGGGTTTTGTGTGTGTGTGTGTGTATACTCATTATAGTTTCTTTATTTGATTCAGTATGCTAAGATGTTTACCCACTATTAAATACAATATAACAGTGAAAAAGATAGATTTCTATATTGGTCTTTGGATTTGGGTATTTTACAAGATATCAATTTCACAATTTGGCAAAAGAGGAGACTTTTAGATGTATCTTATTAAACTTCCGTGATAACCTATCAAGTCACAGATTTTTAAAAACAAAGAACTAATGATCATGATCAATCCCAACAGAGAAGATGACTGAAGCTTTCAATCTCTGTTAGTGTCATGTAAAGGAATCACTGAAAACACCCACATGTATGAGGTTCACTAGAAAGCAAATCATCATAGTCAAATAAAGTATCTATTCAATCATATATCGTATCCTCCTACCCACAGTAATAACCCAAAACGTGTCAAGCCAGCAAGACTATGAAACATATTACCTAAGTTACCACAGCATACTGAATAAAATAAAGAAACAGATGACAAGAAGGGCTGACTGGTTGACCCCAGTCTTCCAGAAACTGATTTGACCAAACTAAATCGTAGTAGGAAGAGGTCAGATAGGAAAAGTATGATAACGACTACTTCTTAAATACAATAGAGGTTACCATAAAAAATCTTTAGGTGTGGTGCATGTATTTTCAATATTTTTCCTATTTTAATTGTTTTCTGCTTATATCTCCTTTTTTTTTTTGGGTGGGGGGGTTGTTTGAGGAACTGCACAATATCACACTATGAGCTACAGTTCTGGGGAGGTTATGGTATCATACTCCAGGATAATTTGAATATGTAAGAATTCACAACCTAAGCATGAATATATTCAATTTTTCTACACCTTATAACTTAAATTCAGTGTAAATAAAACGTACAGAGGCAAACAATACAAAGATGATACCTATAGTGCAAGTAGATAATGTGGTTGCCTACATGAAACATAGATGCATTACCTGAGCAGCATAAGTCTGCTGAAATGGGCTCTTATCTGCATTGAACTGAAAAGAATCAATACATCAGAATCATTAAGTGTGGGGAAAATAATATACAGAGAATTTCTCAAAGCAATATATCATAATTTTTAAGTATCTATAATACATAGATATACAAAGGAAGTAATCTTTATACCTCAACAGAAATTCTATATATCATCCTTCATAAGCTTAACAATATCGAGCTGCTATTTCTACTAAGTAATAGATACAGAATTACAGATCCTATATCTTGAGCCTCAAAAAGGCTCTAACTCAAAACATATAACCTAGTGACTACCAAGGACCTGATATAATGGATATTCCAAAAGCTAATTACACCAATAGCCACTTTTTGCGCTACTAAATGTATTATAACACTTAGCAATAGCATCATTGTTATTTTCAAAGATAAACATAAAAATAAATAAATAAATCCTCAGCAACTAAAACGAACAACGATTTCTGAATCATTTGCACAAAGTTAAAATCAAACCATTGTTAAGCTGAATTTCACTTCTTACTGCCTTAATTAACTCATATTAAATTCCAATAACTATTTTTGCAACCAAAAACTCACTCCTCAATCAATCACACGACCATTCAAAAAATTCAGCAAAGAAAACCTAACAGCAAAGCATCATTGCTAATCAGAACTCAATTGTAGATATTTTCATATGCACTTTTTTAAATTAAATTTTTTTAAAGAAAAAAATCCTCACTCAGCAACTAAAACAAAAAATTATTTCGAATACATTTGAACAAAATTAAAATCAAACTATTTTTTGAACTGAATGCCACTTCAAACTGCGCTAAATTGACACATATTAAATTCTGATAACATTGTCGCAAACCACACCAAATCCTCACTCCTCAATCAATCAACAAACCAATCACACTCACAGCAATTCAAAACCTGCCCTAGGGGTGGGTAGACAGGCCTCCCCCTCGTCTACAGCTTCATTCACTCATGTATTCTTCCTACAAGTCCATCTTCTACCTATCCTGTATTCCTGTGGTCCTAATTTTTCAACCTTTCTGAATGAACACTAGATTTTATTTACTTGCCCAAATGTGCTTGCCATTTAATCAGATCCTTGGCATGTGCTAGCTAACCATTTCATCAAAAATGTAGTGAAGAATTCCAAACTCTCATAAAAAACCCAACTTGTCATTTCCAAAACCAAAAAACTCTTAAAGAGATTTAACATACCCAAAAAGAAAGAAAAAAAACTAATCAAATTTAAAACAATTTAGAAAATCTTATTCAGTCAAATATTCTTCCTACAAGTCCATGTTCTAACTATCCTGTGCTCCTAATTTTCAATCCTTCTGAATGAACACTAAATCTTAGTTATTTGCCCAAATGTGCTTGCCATTAAATCAGATACTTGAATTGTGCTATCTAAACATTTCATCAAACAAGTAGTGAAGACTGAAGACTTCCAAACTCTCATAACAAACCCAACTTGTCATTTCCAAAACTTGAAAATTCTTTAGAGATTCAACATACCCAGAAAGAAAAAAACTAATCAAAATTAAAAACAATTTAGAAAACCTTATACAATGATGAATGAAAAGAGGCTTACCAGTGTTGTGATTTGTAAGAGAAGATCTGAACACATTTGTTATGCATATGAAGCAGCAACAGATATGGCCTCCCCCACAAAGGCGAGAGACAGATACAGAGACAGAGTGTGAAGTCAGCAGAATTGAGAGATTCGTAAAGTACTTCTGTAATAGTAGTTGCTGAAGAAGATGTATTTTTTTTTCTTTTTAAGTACTTAGCAAAATGCTACTAGGAATTCGACAGTTTCACGTGGTGCAGACTGTAGTACTAGGATTCTTTTCAATGGAGAGAGAGAGAGAGGAACATGGATCATGGACGTTCCCTGCTAAAGCGCTTTCATTAGTATAGCTCTCTCTCTCTCTCTCTCTCTCTCTCTGTGTCTCACTCAGATTGACTGATCTTTAGATTTCTATCTTTTTTGAGAATCTTTAGATTTCTATCTTTACCATAGATATTATATCATTTGGAATATTTTCACTTTAAAAAATAAACCCTATGAGGGCGTTTGGCTACTCTGTTTTCCTGCGTCTACGTTTCCGTTCTGCGTTTTCTTTGTTTTTTTTTTTTTTTTTTTTTTTTTTCTTTTCATATGTTATGCACAAAATTTACCACTGTAGCAGTACTGTTTATGTACTGTAGCAATACTGTTTATGTATTAAAAAATATTAAAAATAGGTCTTACGGTACTTTTCACACATTTAAAAATTATTTTGCTACAGTGTTTTCAGTTTTCAGTTTCAGCAACAATAAGCTCAATCCAAACGGACTCACATATTTTTGGGTTGTAAATGATGAACAACTCAACTTTTAAAAATAATAAATTAAACCCCAAACTTTAAAAATGTTGAGTTTGGCTACAACCATTTGCATCGCCTCGCGCAAAAATTCATGTCTATTTCAATATAAAAATCTACTTTTTCTATTTTACTTAATTACTTTTCAAAACATCTCATGTTATATTATATATTTATACTATATTTAATTAAAATATTGATTTTTCTTGAGTTTTTTTGTTGTTTATCTTTATTCACATATAATAATCATCATTAACTTTCTTCCTTCGTTCTCGAGATACGTAAAGAAAGAATAAACAACTAAATGCAAAATGAATAATGTCAGTATAAATTTATATGGTTACTATGAAAAACTTGTAAATTTATACAATTATACATGGATTGATGTGAGTTATTTTTAGATAAAACTGTGTAAACTCTACATCTTTTTCTATTATACATAAATAAATGTAAATGCTCTAAAGTGTAAAGCATACTTTTGATGTCTGGGGGTCTTTGGATTTTATACTCTAAAGTTTCAGAATTTGAATTTCACCCTTTGGAACTATATTTCGTTTGCATTAGCAATCCCTTAGTCCATATTTTTCATTAAGTGACACTTAGGTTTATCACATTTGTTTAGTTTGTCCAATAAAATGATGTTAAGTCGTTATGATTCGTCCATATTTTCAGTTAGCTATCACCTAAGTCTATCACATATCATTTGTCATTCTCTCGAAATTACCAAAAAAAAAAAAAATCCACTTGATAATATTGAGCCACTCTTTTTAAAGTATTTAGCATGTCAAGTTCTATGCATATTTTATCACTTAATATTTTTTGAAAATTTAAGTAAAAATACACATAGAACTCGATTTGAGGATATCAAGTTTTACACCGAACTAAATTTTGTAAAATCGAGTTCCAAAATATGGATGTTTTGCTACGTATTTTTAAAAGGCATTTAGCCATTTTCCCCTAATAATATTATGGGCTATTAAGTTTGCTTCTTTATAGATATGCGCTACAAACCAACATTCAAAAGCTTTGAGAATATTTATAGTTTCCAAAATAATGTGCTTAATGGACCTATGAGGCTATTGTGAGAAGTTTTGTAAAGGCAAAATCACGTTTGATGCATCACCTCCACAAATCAGGTTCTTCAATCTAAGCTCTACTGATTTACTCACTACAACACACTCTCTTATGGCGGTCTCTTTGGTAAAACTCAATGACTAGTAATCTAATTTCCCTCTCGTTGATTGAAATATCTAAGAGCATCCATAGCAGGTGTGGTAAATGTGCTAAATGCCAAATATTTGGCATATTTGCCACATCAAACACAAAAATGGAGCTTTATGAGATGTGCCAAATCTCAAAAATTATACAACATGGCTACAATACCATTGCAAATTTGCAACGGTACAAACAGATGTTGCAAAAGTTTTATTATTTTATATTCCCTTTTCTCTCTCCTCTCTCTTCATTTTTTCTTTTCTCTTCTCTCTCACTCTCTGGTTCACTCTCTCTTCTCCCTGTACCGGTTCCCTCTCTCTTCGACTAGTCCGGGATGTTCATCGTCAGCGACGACGGCGTAGCTCCGACGACGACAGCGTGCTCCGCCACGCTCGATCTCATCCACGCTCCAGCTACACTCGATCTCGCCGATCTCATCCTAAGGCCGCCGTCGATCTCACGCTCTAGCCACTCTGCCTCTCTCTGGTTGTGGGTTTTTTTTTTTTGGCTGCAATTTGGGTTGATCTGATGGTGGTGGTGGGCTGTGGGCTATGGGCGGTGACAGTGGTAATGGTGGTGGGCTGTGGGGGTAATGGCCCTCTCCTCTCTGTTTGAATCGATGGCTCTTTGTTTTGTTTGAATCGGTGCTAAATCGGTGTTGAATCGGTGGTGGTTTGGCATTTGGGTGGTGGTTGTGCTTGGTGATTGGTATTTGCTGGTGTTTTTTTTTTTTTTTTTCCCTGTTTTGTTGGTGGTTTCTGCCTTACTGGGTGTGTGATGGTGGGGTGGTGGTGGTGGTTGCTACCTTGTTGGGCATGTGTGGTGGTGAAGTGGTGGTTGTGCCGGTGGTGGCTAGTCGGTGTTGTTGCGGCAGTAGTGGTTGGTGGCTGTTGTTGCTTGGTGATTGGTATTTGTTTGTTGTTGGTGGCTGAGATAATATATTATTTTAATGAGTAGTATATATTATTTTAATGTATAGAATTGAATGATAAAATATCTGATAAATGGAATGTTGTAAAATGATGTGGTAAAATAATAAAGTAGGTCTTTGATGTGACAAAATGACATAATTTTTGCCACGGCTACTGTGGATGCTCTAATGAAGCAAGCATGGCACCTCTCGCTAAGCATATATTTAAAAAAGCTATCAGAGGAGCGGACCGACTAGTTAATTTAATTAAGGAAAGCGTCATTTCAAAGGGAGATCTTACATGATACATGTCCATCCTTTTTTAATACCACATTCTTTTGGAACAAGATGGGGAACTTTTCATTTCTATCTTTTCTAATTTTTGGATTTTCATGGTGACTTGCAATCTTGCATATATTTTGGAATAAACTTGTGGGACAACATTTTCACAACAAAATTTAGATGGTAAGCTGTTAATGGAAGATAAAATAATAATAATAATAATAATAATAATAATAATGTAGTGATGGACTCAGATGAAAATTAATAATAATTTGTCACTTAGGTTTTATTGTGAAATTATTGTATTCGTAACATTACTCTATATTTTGTGTAGGTTTGTTTTTGCCTTGGACACTGAAGTACCTTTTAATAATGTTTTGAACTTTAGAGAATTTGTCAATTGACCGTTTTATAAAACTTTTTATAGAAAAAAAAAAGTAATAGATTTGTTTGACTACTTTTTATATTTCATATAAAAATAGTATTAAAACTTTAAAAAAAGAAAAAGAAAAAGACTAGCCTCTATTTTTTTTTGGGTAAAAGTTAATAATTTGGTAGGAAGATAAACGTGCAGATGATTTTTTTATTTTTGTTTAACTTGTTTTTCTATATATTTTTTAAAAAGTAAACTTATAGTTGTTTTGAAGAAGTGGGTTAGTGGGAGAGTAATCCTATTTTGTAGAAAATATTTTAGTAGAGAGTTAGAATATATTTTTATAGTGTTATCCTCAAGTTTTACCCTTAGTTATATGTACGTTGTATGAGTATTTTGGAACAAAAAGGAATATCTAGTCTGTTGAGGTCCAAAAAAAAAAAAGGGTTACAATAAAATAAGCCCAAAAGAAATGGAAGAGCAAGTCAAGCCCAAAAGAAATGGAAGAGCAAGTCAAAGCCCAAAAGAAAAAATCCAGGCTAAACCCAAAAGTAACAGGAACGGATGACCCATGGGGGATAAAAGAAAAGCCAGAGGATCCTGAAGCCCAGAAAAGGAAGCAGCATCCCAAAAGAGACCATGGCAAAAATATAAAGAAGCAAGGATCCCCAGAACCCTTCAAGCACAAATAAAAAGGAAGACTGAGACAGATCGGTAGAAAGAAGACAGGAAAAGAAGAAAAAAACAAGAAGCGCAAAACGACCTCTCATAGCACAGACAGCAAAAGGCCTCGGGGAACCAGGACAGGGAAGAAAGAATAGCAACGAACGACTTTCGTTGATGGCAGAACAAGATTCCGCCCAAATAGGAAAGAAAGGGAAAAGAGAAACACGCCAGAAATGGGGATACCGAGAAGGGCATACCTCAGCACGTCCCAAAGAGGATGACCGACCAGAAGCTTTTGAAGGAATCAGAACCAAGAGAAGGGAAGAATGAGGGAAAACGGCAAAGGAACTTACCAAGGCAACAGGGACAGAACATGCTCTGTTTGCAAAAGAGCAAAACAGAGGAACCCGGGATACCCAGAAAAATTCCATTATAAAAGGAGGGGACGGGTCGTGAAGAAAGGGACGAGAAAAAAGAAAAGAAGCACAAAAAAAAAAGAGAAGAAACTCTCTAGGAAGAACCATCAGAAAGATCCATCCAGAAAGAAAAATACTAAGGGAAGAACAAAATACTGTCTCCCGATATCCTGTAAAGGCCACTATTGCACATACTCGGATTCAACGGGAATCAAACTTTGCAAGTTTTGAAGGCTGAAATAGCCATTCAAGACTGCAATTTTTGAGCTTGATTGGACCTTGTATCACGTCTTAGTGAGCTTTCTGTAATCAAACAGACAATTTGTTAATAAAATACTGCTTATTAATTCCCAGGATCCCACTGCACCTTTTTCTTTATCGTTCTTTTTTTTTTTGCTAATCCTGTCTTTCTTCTGAATTTACGTTGTTAATATTTTGGCATTCTACAATATCCTCGTTTGTCATTTTTGTATGATGTCAGGAGTATTCTCTGCACCTACTTGACTCTTAAACAGCTCGTTAGCTGCGGTGAGCCAAGGCCCGGTCCACCAAATCCTCTCTTCCTTTTTTTTCATTTAGGCCCGGGATCCTTGGGCCTGAGTATCTTGAAAGAAAAGCACTCTCACATAGTCCAAACAAGGGAAGCTCTTAAATACTACAGAATAGATTAACAAATCTAACTAATCACTACGTCCACAATATTTTCATAACACTTTCACAATAAATCATAGTTATAATTTGAATTTACCACTGGAATTATTTTTTTGCCCACCAATAACAACTCATAAGAACTTGTCACTTAAAATTTATTATGGAAGTGTTGCTTACATAGCATTTCTCTAACCAATAATAGGTTTTTATATTGCTCCCTATCAAAAAAAAAAAAAAAACCGAGAAGTCAACCAAATCGAACAAAACAGCCAAGCACAAAAACGAGTCGGGTTGGTGGGCTTGGGTCAAATCCTTTCAAAGCTGTAAGCCTATAAATACCTATTCTTTACCGCGTCAAAATATTTTGGTTACTGCACAGCGGAGTTGAGCTGAGAAGAAACGAGGAGGCTGACGATCACGTTCACGTGTTTCTCTGAAACCCTAACCCCCAAAATTCAAAAAATTCCTATCCGATTTGATCGGAAAAAAGAAAGAGAAATGAGCGAAGAAGGCAAGGGCAGAGGAGTGACCGGCAACCAGCAGAACCAGCTCCCCTATGGCACGTTCCAAGGCGTCGCCAACTACTACCCTCCTGCCCCTCAGCCACAGCCTCAGCCGGTTGTCGGTTTCCCTCAGCCAGTTCCTCCCCCAGGTTACCATCATCATCTTCCTTATGGATACCAAACCGGTCAAGGTATAAATTCAAAATTTTGATTATTTTGGATTAAAAATATTTTGTTTGTTTTGTGAATTATGATTGGTTATAGTGCAAATTATAGTAACTCTAAGGGAAATGAGTGTGTCAATTTTGGTGTTCAATTGGTTATGATTGATTGGTTGTGGTTGGGCTATTCAAGTGTGGTATTTATATTTTGATGTTATTGCTTAGGTTGCATTTTATTGATTATATATTTGGTTGAGTTACTAATTTAGATGGAATCTAAATAGTAATAGAAGAGCTAGGATCTTATGAAATATGGATCTTGATTGAGATTAATTATGTTTCCTTTAAAGGTTCTAATATGATGTGAATTCTCCATAGTCGTGAATTTCAGTTAGCTCAACTAGTAAAGTTTCTTATCGTCAAATGAGAGATTTGAGGTTTGAACCTTGTCTGCACCAAAAACCAATTGGTGTCTTGGCTTGGAGCAAATGCCATAGAGTGAAGTTCTATCATATTATATTTTTGGAAGTTACAAGTGATGCCTCTGAATATGAAATACCTATGACTCTTAGGCCATTGATTAACGTTAGAAGGTAATTTAATCCTAGTCTCTGTGCAAAACAACGTTCTAACATGTTGCATGTGGATTCCTCACATCAAGAGATCCTAATTATCCTACTGAGAATGACGCAACATTTGCAAATAGACCATTTTTTGCCATGGGTTTTATGAGTAAGTCTCCATTTTCCACACTATTGGGGAAATTCTTATCTCTAGACGTCTCTTTGTTTGTCTGTCTATCTTCTATCTGCTGCATACCTGTATTTTGAGCTTTAACAAGGACGTTAACATGCATGCCTGTAACAACCTCTGAATGTTTATAGCTATGTACTTGAAGTTCTTGTCAATATTGAAATTGAAGTGGCTACTACATATGAATGCTATACAAAATATTTGTAAAGTTGACCAGAAAGAGGGAAAAAATTTACAGTTTGGTTTAATCTTCCTTTCTTATGATTTTTATTTTTAAATGTTTTTGTTTAAAGTTGTTCAAGGTTATGCTGTTGTTGAGGGAACACCTATAAGGGAACCACGTCTTCCTTGCTGTGGTATCGGTATGGGCTGGTTCTTGTAAGTTCTTTTCTATGGATAATTCTTAATTACATCATTTTCCTTTATTTATGTTTTTTTTTTAGAAGGGGGGGGGGGGGGGGGGGGTGGGGTTGAGTTTATTTGACTTCTATGAAGTGTTGTCTACGGTTAAATAGCTCTCCCACACTCAGTTGTATTGAGTTACCTCTAAACTGCATGTCTTAAGCTATGGCAACTTAGATAATTGCCAGTTGCGGCCTAGTACTTTCTGAGGCATGAGGTAAGAGGTGCATATGGGAAGCACTTCAGTAATAAAATGATGATTTTCTATAACAAATTGCAAATCTAAAATTCATGAAGTTATACTAGTATAATATCGTCTAGGATAAACATATTCACTTACCAGGTGAAAAAGTAAATAAAAATTTGAATATATATGCGACCCTAAGAAATTGGAACTAGTTAGAAATATGGTAGTGAGAAGGGGATAAAACTGTCCGACATCTGTGGTGGATATCATAACTGATCAGAATCTCCAACACGACCTTATAGTGTAATTTGATGATTCATTTTTTTTGGACTTGTATTTGACTGTTACTGATTCACCTTTTTCTTTTTCAAGGTTTTTATTTGGTTTCTTTTTTGGTGGCATTCCCTGGTACATTGGAACTTTTATTCTGCTCTGTGCACGAGTTGATTACAGAGAAAAACCTGGATATATTGCTTGCACAATAGCTGTAAGTATTTTTGTTGTGCAGTATCTCTTTTATCTCTTGCCTGAGGTTGTTTTCTGTTTATATTATTTTCTTTCTTTATGATTCCATGTATTGATATGGACTTCAGCAAATAATTTTGCAAGTGTTCATTACATATCTTTTGAGACTGGCCCTATCATCTTGAAATGAGCAATCTACACATATTTTCTGAACTTGTGATTAGTGCTATGGCACAGCAGGAGACAGAGTAGTTGCTGGATCTGGTTCATAATTTAATCGCATGCTAGGAAGTAGTGCATCAGCTTCACCACTCTTTCAAGTTGGCCTGTTGAATTGGAGAGTTGGGGTTTTGAATAAAAGCTTAATGTCCAACATTATTTGGAAGGAGTGGATCCTGTATATTTATAGCTGGAGTATGATGCATGTAAGTCAGGGAATTGGAATTCTCTGTGCTAGAAATGTTTAGGGTCTGGAATAAATATAGAAAAAGAGTGTTCTTGGTTTTTACTTTTTAGGTCCCTCTAGTGGTGGAGCTGGTTACGTCTTAAATAACTAATAATAGTTACTGAAAAATATCCAAAAATAATCATTTATGTTTTTACTCTTTAAAACATGTATACAAATTTTTTTATTTTTGAAATTATTAAGTTGTAAGTTTTTAATATTATGAATTTTACCTCAAAACTTATAAGTTTTCTAAAATTATATGAAGGAATATTTTAAATTCTGAGATTGTGCAAAAATCTTCACATTTTATTTTACCCTAAGGGGTAGCACAATTGGTTGAGAACCATGCCTCATAAAGTGGAGGCCACTGGTTCAAATCTTTCCTTCCCCTTGGGACCAAAACTTACTTATAAAGAAATAAATTTCTCTTCTTTCTGAAATACTTCTTCATTTTTAACTTAGAAGAGATATTTATAAAGACTTTTTGTCAATGTAAATTTTCAGTGTGAGACTTTTGCACCTCAGGAATGAAAGACAAAGGGGTAGAGTGGCTCATTTATAAGTAAAGACAATTTTAAAGTCATTTTATTATTCAGTGTGGGACTTCTTGTTTTATGAGAGAGACTTGTATTGAAATTCTCGCATTGGAAAAATTGAAAGAGGATGTTATACTTCCTCATCTAAAAATACCACACCCCAAATTCGAAACATTAAATGTATAGACTAGCTTTTGTGTTGGCCTAACATTCTTTAGTTGATTATTAAAAAAAACATTCTTTAGTTCAATGTGGAGTTTATTACTTGGTCCACTTTAATAAAAGAACCCATGCATGTAAGCCTTTTTTTTTGGTGGGGGGGTGGGGGTTGATAAGTCACAGATTTTATTAATTTAAAAAAAAATATTATGTCAAAGTTTGTCAAAACCAGTTCAGGTTCTTGGACCAATTTGAGCAGTTTGTGAATTTAGGCCAAACTGGTATAGGTCCAGTTTTAAGATTATGAGTATAGGTGCCTTTCAAGGTATGATTTATGATATATGGCCTATGGTCTTGGAGGCTTCCAAAGTATGTTGCATTACTTAAAAAACTTCTGGTTTTACAAGGTGCATGATCTGTCTGATTTATGGTAATTTTTTCAAGATATTTTGTGTTCATTATTGTTAACATAAAGTCTTTTTCATCATGAATAAAACTCATTGCTTATCAAAAAAAATCAGATGGTGATGTGCATTTCATTTGTGTGCTACCAAATGATAATCTATAAATATATTTGCTAAACATCTAATACATAGTTTGGTGCATTTAGATGTGAGGTACAATCTTACTAATGATATATGTTGCTAGTTGCTGGCATAATGCTGTTTGTAAATGCTACGTGTACAAAATTACTACATTTTGGTTACCAGCTGACATGTTCATTGAGTTCTAGTGCCATGCGTATCCCAACTAACCCCCTCTGTGAATTTGGAATACAGAACGTGCAAGCAGTCTGTACAACAGTACAAGTTAATATAGTCATGTTATTTATTAAATGCTAGAGCTGATTTTACTCTTGGTTTCTTCACTGGTTTGTGTTAGGAATTTCTAATTTTGACAATTGGCCTTCCTTTCGCTTCTTTGTAAAAATTGATATTTTTGATCCGCTTGTTTGCTGGCTGAGAAATGATGATATATGCTTTGCCTGTACTCACGCAATTTTTATTTTTACACGTGCAGTCCACACTGTGTGCGATTGCTGTTTTGCTTGGTGTAACAAGAGCTCATGGTCATGGCTGGTGAGATTATAGGATCAATTGCAAAATCTGATGTATATATGCCTGTATCCAAAGAACAAATTGGTTGGTTATTATAATTTTCCTTGGAGGCTGTTCTAACCTGTATTTGTGCATATGTATTGTTGCCATTCTTCTGAATTCGTAGCAAATTCCTATTAGATTGCCAATTATTGAAAATATCATGGCAATGAAAGGAAATGCTGTATATTTTTAAAACTCAACTTAAAATGTTATTCTGATTCCGTTAATATATAAATTCTATTGGCAATGTGCATGTCCTAAACTGTCGCACTGAGTTTCTTGTACTCAAGTGCTTGTTCCGTGTATGTCAAATTTTTTTTTTTTTTGATGAACAGTTCCGTGTATGTCATTGATTTGCCATCTAGATCTGCCCAGTCAAAACGGTCTTGTGATATCAAATTATATATGGTGTATATAGTGTGACACCTTTTTAATGTTATAACATTCAATAATTATTGAATTGTTATTTTAAAATATTTACGTGTTTTCTTTGTTTATTATGCCCAACTCAACTTCATGTTAATCGTGTATCCAATTTGATCCACTAGCTCATTTTTTACGGGAGATTTGAATTTTGGATAACTCTGTAAATTAAGTTACAATATTCTTGACCCCTTTTATGTATAATTTTAATATCAACTTGCTTTTATATTTTATAAGCAGACAACTTAGAACCATGGTCATTAACATGTAGATCTAAATCTTGAAATCTTTTGATTTTATTATTTTTTTTTAAAGCTTAAAATGATTTAGAAGTTAAGTAAAATCTTAAAATCTTAACTTTATAATTTTTGCAATTTTATTGATCTATAAAATTATTATTATTTTTATATATTTTTTATATTTACGTTAACATGTATAAAAATTGAAAGATTTTTTTAAAATGTGGATACTGCTTAAATATCTAAAATCTAAATTCATTACAACCGTAACCACACAAAATGTATAGAAAGGGGACAATTCCAAATTAATTAAGTTATTTAATTTTGCTACAACTACCTGTAAAAGGACTTCGGTAAAAGTTCGATCTGGCAAAACTTATATAATCAACTAAGATACTTGTTTCTTTCGTCTTTTAGGGTAGATTGTTTGAATAGTATTTACCCATTACAAAACTAAATTTAGACTAAGTATTTTTAGAATACCAGTCCAAAATTTAGAAATATATAATAATCTAATATCATATTGTTAAATTTTTATTTTTTATTTTAATTGTTTATAAAATCTTACGAACTTTGAGTCAATCTTAAATACTCTTCCATTGATCTTAGGTAGGACCCCAATTTTAATAAGTGTGGTTAGAACAATTATAAATAAATAAATTTTATACAAACTTTATCTCAGTATTTGTACATTAGTATCTTATCAATTACTTTTTTCTTCATTTGAAATTTAAATTTATAGTGAATAAAAATGTCATTTAACTATATAAGTTAAACAAATGAGTAATTCTACAGGTACAAATTATTCCACAAATACTTTTACAAACGGCTGATGTGGCATACTCACCTCAGCTTTTTAAAAACCAAAATACCACATCAGATATTAACAAAGAAAATTAATAAAAGAAAAAAGAAACCCAGATTTGTTTTGCTTCTAAACCCTCTCTCTGCGCCTCCCTTTCTTCCTAAACGCAGGCCTCACACTCCAACTAGCGCCTTCGAAGCACAAAATTTTTTAAAAAAAAAAATTGTCCCATCAAATTCTGTCAGATGGGATTGCAACACTTTAAAAATAAAATTCTCACATTACGGAAAACAACAAACTTATTCGTTGAATATGAATGAATAATCACTAATACCACTTGCAATAATTTCATTACTGAATCTCTTTGATTGACGAAATTATATGCTTAACTACCAAATTGATTTGTAATCATATAATATATATATATATATATATATATAAAATTTCCTTGTTTCTATAGAATGAATACTTTTTGAATAACAGAATGTTGGCCTGTTTGACTGCGAATGGGTTTAGGAAGAGAGGGAGGCGTCGTACGTTTGAGGCAGAGAGGGAGGCGTAAAGAGAGGGTTTAGAAGCAAAACAAATCTGGGTTTCTTTTTTCTTTTATTAAGTTTCTTTGTTAATATCCGATGTGGTATTTTAGTTTTTAAAAAAGTTGAGGTGGAGTATGTCACATCAGCAGTTTGTAAAATGTTTGTAGAATAGTTTGTGCCTATAACATTACTCTAAACAAATTGTGTTAAAACAAGTTGATACACACAGGTGCGATTTGGATAGGACTTATATGGCGTTTGTGTTTTGCTCCTTTTTTTTTTCTTTTTTTTTTCCCACGCGTTTCATAGACAAAATTTAGCTAAAACGGCTACTGTTCATGCACTGTGCATGAACAGTGGCCAAAATTTTTGACCTTTTAGCACATTAATGGGTCCCGTGCACTGTTCACGAGACCCACAAACTTCACTTTTCAGCAACTTTTTCATTAAAAATGGGTCCCACGATACTATTCACACATTTAAAAATTATTTCTCTACAATATTTTCAATTTTCAATTTCAGCAAAATAAGTTCTATCCAAATGGACCCTTAGTGCTCATTTGGTAAAGCTTTTTTCGAACAATACATAAATTATAGTTTAAAAAAAAAATCACTTTTTTCTAGGTACAACTTTTTTAAATAACCACATTTTCAAAATGATGAAAAATAAATTGTACCAAACAAACATGTGATTTTTTTTTTCTAGAATTTGACACCATGTTTGGGAGCTAAGAGCATTCTCATCAGCTCTTTCAAATGTGTCAAATGCCAAATATTTGGTATATTTGGCACCCTAAACACAAAAATGGACCCTCATCAGGTGTTCTAAATGTCTCAAAATTTTGAGACATGCTACAGTACGCTCTCAAATATGAGAGCATATGAACAAAAATGCTATTTTGGTTTAATAATTTTTTATTCTCTTTTCTCTCTCCTCTCTCATCACTTTCTTCTTTTCTCTTCTTTCTTAATATGCTTCAGAGTCTCAGACATCAAACCTCTCCAACCCACTTCAATTACTCTTTTTTCTTCTCACTCTCATTGGTTTTCTCTCTTCCTCTCAGCCTCATCGCGCCGCCTCCTCAACCTGATGCCGATCTCTGTTGCTATGTTTTTTTTTTTTTGGTAGTGATTTGATACACGATTCGGCAGTGGGTGGGTTGAGATAGTGATGGGCGGATCAGTGGTGGTGGGTTGCGATGGGCAAATTCAGTGGTGGGTGGGTCTGCTAGTGATGGGCGAATCAGTGGTGGTGGGTTCTAATGTACGAATTCGGTGGTGGGAGGGCCGGCCTATGTATGGGTTCCAAAGGATGGGTTGGCGGCAGCAGTGGGTCGGTTATGGGTTGTGTTTTTATTTTTGTTTTCCTGTTTTGGTGGTTGTGATTCGATTTTTTTGTTTTTTCTGGTGGTTTGTGGCCGCAACAATTTTTCTAGTAGTGTTTTATTATTATTTTTTATAAGGTGGTGTTGGTGGATGTGGGTTTGTGTCGGTGGTGGCTGTCGGTGTTGTTGCAGCAATGGTTGTTGGTGGCAGTGTTGGTTGTGCCGTTGTTTGTTGTTGTTGTTGTTGTTGTTGTTGATGATGATGAGGAGGAGGAGGATGATATTATTTTAATGTGTTAAAAATATTATTTTAATGTATAGAATTGAAGAATAGAACATTTGATAAATGGTATGTTTTAAAATGATGTGCTAAAATAATAAAGTAGGTTTTTGGTGTGTCAAAATGACATTTTTTATAGAACAACTAATGAGAATGCTCTAATAAAAGAAAAGAATGGATCAAAATAAAAATGATGTATTTTTTTTCTAATTCGTTTGGGAGTAAAAAAAATTAATGTAATTGAAAGAAATATATAAGTTTAATATTATACATTTCATATATATATATATATTTGTCATTTTCTTTCATAATGGGGTTGATATTAATATTTCACCTCTATATTATAAATAGAATGATTGTTTCTTTCATTTTTGGGAGTGTTGCTTAGGCCAAAGGGAATGAAACAAGAATTCTCTCTTAAACATTTCATTCCATCGCGTTAAAATTTAACAGAATAGATGGTTTTATTTTATGTCTTCCCAAAAAATTCTAGGAAGAGGTACACATATGTAATCATTAGATCATTACTCATGTTTAGCAATGCAAGTAAAAGTCTTAACATTGTTGTCTTCCAAAAATCATGGCTTTGACAGTTTAATTCCTCTATTAGGCCTTGAATTGATGCGAGTCCTTTTTTGTGCATCCTAGTATTACCATTTGAAACAGAGGGCCTTAGAGGAATTGCCACTTCCAAGGGGATTTTTGTTTAACATTGATAGTTAGATTAGAGAAATTTGAATCTTATATATCTCCATTGGGAACACTATAAGTTGTCAACCAATTAAGCTGCAAGACTCTTAACGTTGTTATCTAATTATCAGTAACATTTTTCATAATTTATTAACATGAAAACAAACTAAATGGGTTAATGTTAGTATAAATTGGTCAAATTCATGTTAATATGCTCAACCTGCAATTGATTGCAATAATTGTTTTGTATCTATGTGCCCGTTTAGATTGGGCTGAAAGCTACGTCTACGTTTGTTCTTTCACGTTTCGTGTTTTTTTTTTCTTTAGCCGCAACATTTGATTTTTCCACTATGAACAGTGCACTCGTGCATTGTTCACGAGTCCCACAAATTACACTTTTCAGCAACTTTTTCATCAAAAATGGGTCCCACAGTACTATTTACACATTTAAAAATTATTTTGTTACAGTGTTTTCAGTTTCAGCAAAAATAAGCTATATCCAAACGGACCCATAAAACCTGTTTAACTGGTAACCAAAACCCATTAAAATTACATCAACGGTCAAGATTAAAACAATACTAAATAGGAGTCACATACTGGTTTGGGCAGGGAAATTTTGACAAAATTGTTGTATATTCAATTATTCATTGTGAGAGTAATTGTACAGTGGGTGAGGGTTATTCCATTTGCATGTATTAGAAGGGCATGAATGTCTTTGTATTGATGCTTTGTCTCTCTTGGGGAAGGGGTGGGATGGAGTTTCAAGTCCTGCTTCTGGTTGTATACGAGGGAATTAGAGGGTATCACCTATTGTGCCTGCTCTGTAAAGTTAAGATTGATTATAGCTTTCGGTTAAATGGAACCTTACTGTGTTTATATTGCTTGTTAATTGGTCGCATTTTGACATTTTAGGGTTTGTAACAGGGCAGTAGGATCCTCATTAGCTATTTTTTACCTTCCTTGTTGCGTGCGAGATGTGTGGGGATCCTTGTCTACACGTTAGAGCATCCTTATCAGCTCATGTAAAGTCCTCTAAAATAGAAAAAGGTGCAAGTTTTACACATTTTAGGCAAAAAAACACCCACATCAGTGGGTGTAAAGATGTGTAAAATATACACCCGAATGTGTATATGAACAGTAACCGTGCATATATGCACGGTTACTGTTCAATGTGTAAATAATTTTTTATTCTTTTTTTTTCTCTCTCCTCTATCAAACTGCAACAAACTAGCATGGCAAGGAAGAAGAATATCTAAGCGCCAGTGCCAAACTACAACAAACCCAACCACCAAACCCAGCGCCACCACCAAATACCGCAACCTAGCACAGAAAAATATCCCAAAATCAACAGAAACCCAAAAATCAACCCAACCCAAAATCAACAAAAACCCAAAAACAGTACACACCCAATAGAAAACCCAGCCCAACGTAGCTGGATTTGTCGCCCGATCTGCTGCCACTGCTGCCGTCGGGTCTTCCATTGCTGCCGCCGGATCTTCCATTGCTCTCGTCAGTTGGAGGTGGGAGGCGAAGGGTCGGTTGTGGAGGAGAGAGGGAGGGCAAAAGCGAAAGGGAGGCTGAATCGACTGGTGGCTGAGGTAGCGACGGCGGCGAGCTAGATCGGCGAGCTGGGAGTGAGCTGGATCGGCTGGATCGGCGAGCTGGGAGTGGGTGAGGGAAAGAGAGAAACGGGCAAGCTGGGAGTGGAAAGAGAGAAACGGACGAGCTGGGAATGGGTGAGGGAAAGAGAGAATGGGTGAGGAAAGAGGGAAAAACGGTTTTAATAACTAATAATAAAAAAACAATAAATAATATTATTTAATTAAAATAGATTTGTAAAATAGATGAACTGATGTGGGTGTTTTAGAAATGTGATAGTGTAAAATAAAAAATAAAAGTAGTTTTTTCCATGTAAAATAGATGATAAATTTACATGAGCTGGTGTGGATCCTCTTAGACAATTTTTTTGTCAGTCAGATTATGAGCTCCCTATATTTTATATTTATTTTTGTAAGGAACGATTGAAGCGTTATCGGTGGCTGCTGTACAGTTTCTTTGTACTGTAGACATATTCTACATATCAAACGTGACTTAGATGTGAGACTCTGGCTTCAACCATGGCATCTTGGCTTTGTAGAAGGAGTTGCTTGCTGCTGTCTTGTTTTTCTAACAAAGGAGAGCTGTTTGTTCATTTTCTTTGGTTAAACGAGATTACTGATTAATCCAATAAATTTCTTGTTTTTGCCTATGGCCGTGGGTATGATTATGATAAGACTCTCTCTCTCTCTCTCTCTCAACGCACTTGTTTGTCACCAGGCAAATTGCAAGAACTCTTAAAATGGCTAGCTTCATGTAAGAAATAGTGTCCTGATTTGATGGTAAACTCGAAATTTGCAATCGGTTGATATTATTATCCACGTTGTGCTAAAACACAACGATTTTTTTGGCTCAGAAAACCTCAGCAATTCCTCTTCGCCAAGTTGCCTCTGCTCTGCTCCTCCATATGATATAAATTTTTGGGTGATCATTCTTCATTCTTTTTCCCAGTACATATCCTAGAGATTTGGGTTTGGTTTTTGCATGGTGGGTTAAAGATTTAATTTTTAATGAAAAATTCACCTAAACAATGAAGTTTATACACACAAGACAGAGAGAGCCCATGGGCCGGTCCAAAGCCCTATTATTTTATTTTTTGGAGAAAATTTTAAATTTATTTATTTTTTAAATAAAAAACTAGCAGCATTTATCCTTCTAAATTTTATCTTCTTTTATTTTGTTTAGGAAAAAAAAAAAAAAGAAGAAGGGAAAAACAAACGGGGAAGTATCACCTCCAGAAAAACTTAACAGTTTTTCATATCTCTGTTGCCTATCCCTTCAACATCTCTGGAGTCAAACTGATCTACTATAAATCACCACTGTTCAACCCAAGACTACTGCTGCCTTCACCACCAACCCAAGGCCTCTTCGCCGCTATCAAAAGCCACAGCCGTCGCATCATCAACTCCGAGCCTCCCTTCAGTTCTGTTATTTTTTTCTCAATCATTTCGCGAAACCAATGCTACAGATCTTTTCTTTGGCCTCCGATACTCAAAACCCAAGAGTCTGAACTCCATCTTCACCTACACGCGCCGCCACGCGCGGTGGTCGTCGATCCACGCACCGTCACAGTTTCTCCGTCGACTGGTGGTTCACGAAACCAACGCTACGGTTCTCTTCGTCGGCCCTCTGATTTGTAAAACCCAAGAAGCCGGCCTCCATCTTCAATCTCACGCTCCTCCACGCTCGGCCTGAAATTTGGCCGCGATCCACGCGCCGTCGAACGTTGCCGTCGACTATTGCTCTGACTCCAACGAGCCCATCCATGCCTTCCTCTTGCACTTTTTTATCTTAAAAAGGTTTGCTTTTGCTTCTATTTTTTTAAAACACAAATTGCTAATTTTCTAACCATTGGATCATTTTATGTACACGTGTCACTCATTTATTTTAAAACTGTAGGTGATCCTCTCCCAAAACAAAACAAATATGTTTGGTAACTTGTGTAAGTAACCACGATTCCACGTTGAGGAGGTGGGGCGTTGCGTTTGGAAAGAAGAGAGAGAGAGAGAGAGAGAGAGAGAGAATGGGATCGTTAGATTCACCGAGAGAGAGGGAGAACGGGAACGGTGGGTGTAGGAGTCCCGGAGATCCAAAAGTTGGCGAAGGAGGAATGATAGTAGTAGAATCAGAGGCGATGAAGAAGAGGAGAGCGAGTATGCTTCCACTGGAGGTCGGTACTCGCGTCATGTGCCGTTGGAGGGACTCCAAATACCACCCCGTCAAAGTCATCGAACGCCGCAAAATGCCCTCCTCTGGCCCCAACGATTACGAGTACTACGTCCACTACACCGAGTGTATCATTTCTCTCTCACTCTTTTCCTTATTTCCATTGCTGCTGTTAGGGCTAGGGTTAGGGTTTTCAAGTTACTGGAATTGGGGGTTTAGGGTTACGGTTAAGTTAGGGTTTTGTGTGTGTGTCTGTTCTTCGCTATTTAATTTATTAGTTTGTGCTTTTTGACAGTCAATAGGAGGCTTGACGAATGGGTGAAGCTTGAACAACTTGATCTCGATTCTGTAGAGACTGTTGTTGATGAGAAGGTGGAGGACAAGGTAATTAGTATGTGATATTTTTCTAATACCTTGCTTCTCCCACAGAAGAGAATTTACTTTCTTATTTTTAATACTTACTAATCACAAGAATTGTGCATGAGTTTTTCCAGGTTACAAGCTTGAAAATGACACGCCACCAGAAGCGAAAGATTGACGAGACACATGTAGAGGTAAATACAAGTAAAAAATATTTTCCAATTTTTTTTTGCTCCATCTCTCTTTCTACTGAAACCCTGTCTAAATCGAAAGCTTTAAAGAAACCATATAGATAAAGGGAACCAAAAGGTACATGTACTGGATGATCAGCTAGGATTATAATGAAAGTGGATTTTGAAAGTTACATACTTTTCGTCTCATTCTCTTTATCTTTAATTTTATTCTCTTGCTACATCACACACCTAGAGGGTCTTAATTCCATTATCTCGGCCTTCACTCTAGTGTTATCTAAGCTAGAGCCTATTTTTCCTGAATGTTAAATGTATTACAAGAGGAAAATAATAGAGTTAGATTTTGCATTGATGAAGCTTTGAGAAGATTTAGCAGGTACTTGTATATCAGTTTTGACTTTGAATTCTAAATCTTATCTTAATTGATAATCTTTATAATTTTTGCTTGGACTTCTCATTCAAGCCTAGCTCCTAAACAAAGCCTAGTTTGAATTCAGGGGGCCATCACAAATCCACCGAATTTTCGCTATTACTACTGCTCTTCACATAAAAACTTTCAAAAACCACGCTGTCGCTGAATCTCTTCCCTCTGAATTAATTATCGGACGGTCTCAATTCCATTGTAACCACAACCACCTCACAAAATTCATCCCCTTTCAACCACTCCATTATTGACACGTGTCCACACTCACATGAATCATACCGCTTCTAATTCCTACACCTTTCCTTTCCCTTTACGCACTTTACAATTACACCCCATGGAAAAGAAAAGAAAAGCTTACAGTCTGCACTGATCGAAAAATCTTCTAGTAGTAGTAGTGGAAGCCATCAGTGCTCTCTCAAACTCAAACTCAGAAACTCATCTAGGGAAAGAGCTAACATCTTTCTTTCTGTCTTTTAAACTGTGTGTTTAGTAGTATGATCTAGAAGTTTCTGAGCGAAAGAAAGTGATATTGCCAAGACAAAACAGAGGAGGTGGTGTGGATTTGATACCTGGAAAGATCAGAAAGCGAGGCTGCATGTCGTCAGTGTCTCTTCGTCATCGTTGATACTACAAAACTACAGGTTCAAGAGAGCGATACTCGTTGGCAAGAGAGGCGGATCCATTAGGCTCTCTCTCTCACACACACACATACATGCACGCACACAACACATGCATACACACATGAATTCATAAGAGTGGAAATAATGTAACATCTTTTTAATTTCTTGTGAGAAGTAAATGATTTATTTAATGAAATACCAAATGATATGAGCTGCTTACATTTAGAATTTTATGAGCTGAATCTCTGGCTGTCATTCAAGTCTCCTGCCTCCAGCATAAGTCATGTTGTAATTTGTACTTATATAATCTTAATACATTCTTCGCAATTTTTAGGGTCATGAAGAGCTTGATGCTGCCAGTTTGCGAGAACATGAAGAGTTCACAAAAGTGAAAAATATAGCAACTATAGAGCTTGGAAGATATGAGATCGAGACATGGTACTTTTCCCCCTTTCCACCGGAATACAATGATTGTGTGAAGTTGTACTTCTGTGAGTTTTGCCTCAATTTCATGAAGCGTAAAGAACAACTTCAGAGGCATATGGTGAGCAGTGCTTCATATTCCACTGTCTTCACTCACTATATACTTTCAGTTTGTGGTATAGTTGGCCTTTAAAGAGGAATAGTATTGGCAGCATTGAGCTGTATTCAGTTCATCGGTTAAAAGCGTTAATGTTCTGAATTTTGTTTGTCAATTTGTAGTCTACTGTAATGAGTTCATATGATTGGGTTTTCTCATATGTTCTTTGATTGCTTAAGTGAAATTTGTGCTGGACGTAGTTTGTCAGAAGCCTTGATGGATAGAAACCACATGGTTTGAACCTGGTCTACAGGGCATTTAGATCTCTTCCTTTTGATGTCTTTAATAGATTTAAATTTTACTATAACTAATTACCATATTATTTTAAGAAGAGATAGGAGATAGAAATTTGTGTTATTGAGTGGTTAGATTTCATTTTCTTGGCTATCTTTTCTGTTAGTGATTTCCCTTTCTTCCTTTAATTTTTTGCAATTTTTGGATGTATCTGGTCTATTTAATTCTTATTCTGCATGTGTAGAGGAAGTGTGATCTCAAGCATCCCCCTGGAGATGAGATATACCGATGTGGTACATTGTCAATGTTTGAGGTATGTTGTTTTGTTATTAGTGGTGGTTTTATTTGGGTTAATAAGTTTTAAACATCTAAGTACAGTTTGTACATAAGTTTTTTGCATGTGACTATTAAGTATAGTTTGTAGTTCTCCTTCATCTGAGATTTCCTTTTCCCCAATTATATTTTGGCATTTAAAATTTAAACGTGTTTTTTTCTATCGGAGATTATATATCTGTTTATAAAAAGATATATGGTGTTAAATGTAAATATCAATTTCTATAACTTCAGTAAACAGACTTCATGTATAACTTTATCAAAAGAACTATGAGTTTGGTTTACTTTTAGAATATCTTGTTATATGGTTTCTTCAATATTGGAATGTATGGTTTCCTTTCTTCTTGTTTCTCATACTCTGTTTTGTATTATTTGTTTTATAGGATACCCTGTTGTATATGATCGTATTTAAATTTTTTAATTGATTTAAGTTTTTCTTTAATTAAATGTTTCAAAACAGGTTGATGGCAAAAAGAACAAGGTTTATGGGCAGAATCTTTGTTACTTGGCAAAATTGTTTCTTGATCACAAGACCCTCTATTATGACGTTGACCTCTTTCTGTTCTATGTATTGTGTGAATGCGATGATCGAGGATGCCACATGGTTGGTTATTTTTCTAAGGTAAGTTATTTATGCATTATTTTATTTTATTTTATTTTATGTGCTGTCTGAGTGAAAATGTTGTCTCATACCATTTTCTTAAGTATCATGACATTTGTATCTGTCAAAATCTGAAGGTAGGAATACTGGCATAAGAAGCATGGAATTAATTGGTCATGCATTTAGGTGAATCCCGCCTTCATTTGGAATTTACTCAAACGGTGGCTAATCACAATCCTACAAGTTATGATTCTTTTGGCCTACAATGTTGTGGCATCGTGATTTTTCAAAAAAAATATATGTTGTAGGATTGTGATTTATCAACAAAAAAAAAATTGTAGGATTTTGATTAGGATTCTTAATTGGCATGAATGGAATGCATGCTTGTAAGTTGTAAGTTTATTTAATTGCTTTTATGAACTATGGTACTATATCTTGTATTGCTCTTTGCTACAAATATATTTAGTGGTTTTGTAGTGATTTTTTTTCTTCTGACATTCTTCTGACTCCCAATTCAATAACAATGTTACTGCAGAGTAATGGCCATATCCCTAAGTTAATACTGTGTTTGAACTTGACTTATTCATCAGAACTATTATAGAGGGTACTAAAATTAGTTTCAAGATACAAGGTTTAAGTGTTAGGTTTTAGTTTCTACGGGCTTCTTGTCTTTTGGTTCATGACACTTTCATTTAGGAAAATTTTGGTACTACAAGTTGTAGGCAATATCTTCAACCTCCCATCTCTTTGTTGCTCCATTGCTGACCTTCCTCATGAACCGTTATCCCTATTTTACAAATTTTGTTAATGTTTGTTAAATATAATGGATAAGCAGAGGGACAATTTTCAATGTAGACGTGAGTTTGAATCTTTCTGAAATTTACATATATACATAAGTATGTTTTGTCTGCTGGTGCAGGAAAAGCATTCAGAGGAGTCTTATAATTTAGCATGTATCCTCACCCTTCCTCCCTATCAAAGGAAAGGCTATGGAAAATTTCTAATTGCCTTTTGTAAGTTATCTGCCTATGGAAATTCTACTTTCTATTTTGCATGTCTTTGTTTGGTCATGTATTTTCAAGCAGAAAGAATATCTAACAATATTTCTTGCATGTAACAGCTTATGAACTTTCTAAAAAAGAAGGTAAAGTTGGCACACCTGAAAGACCCCTTTCTGATCTTGGGCTATTGAGCTACAGAGGATACTGGACCCGGGTTCTTTTGGACATATTGAAAAAGCACAAGGCCAATATTTCTATCAAGGTAGCTTTGTTTGAATGTTTGATAAGATCCAGACAAGTTTGCTTTTTGTGGTTCAATTGCATATTGTCTTCTGTGAATTTGTTTGGCGTGTTCAGATATCCCACAGAAATGGTTTGAAATGTTATGTTTAGAATTTTTACATCTCTAATTGTTCACATTACTGTGCCTGAAATGACAACATAAGTAATCTGCACCAAATGATTTTTGAAAAATAGGAGCAATGCAAAGATTGGGCTCCGCACTCTGAAAAGTAGAAAACATTGGATTTGTCTATAGATATAGTAAAACCTGATAATTTTGTATGATATATTAGTGTAGATGTTGATCTTTGACAAATAACTCTTAGCATTATCTTTTTTTTTTTTTTTTTCCTGCCTGGTAAACATTTCTAGAGTTATTCCATTGGTTTTTATTTTATGAACTTTTCTCGTGAACCACCCGTTTTCTGCTGGTTATTATTGTATTAGTACTTTTCTATAAATCCTTCACTCTTTACAGGAACTGAGTGACATGACAGCCATTAAGGCGGAGGATATCCTGGCCACCCTTCAGAGCTTAGAACTGATTCAGTACAGGAAAGGGCAGCATGTCATCTGTGCTGATCCAAAGGTCCTGGATCGTCATCTAAAAGCTGCTGGTCGTGGGGGTCTTGAGGTTGATGTTAGCAAATTGATATGGACTCCTTATAAAGAACAAGGTTGATATCAAACAATTTATCCAGATACTGGCTGCCAACTTAGACTTGTAACTGACCTCCGATTGTATAAAATATAAGATTTAGGGTATGAAACTGGGGATTCTTCCTGGAGACTTTCTTGTCATTATCCATCTTATGACTTTGTATTATGCATGTATCAACAAATAATGATTGGTATATTCTTACTTTAGTAGGTGTAGGCTACAACTGACTTTTAGATTTTAGATTTGTGAACTACTTGTTTAGATGCATTGTAATTCTCTTCTGATGATGAGACAAAATGACAAAAAATTGGGAAGGTGATCCGTGAGATTGGATAGGATTGAATTGCCATCTCTTTGAAAATATTTTGTAAAACCAAACGTCTGAGATCATTTTAGGCATAATTTATATTATCCTTCTGACTTATGAGTGAAGTATCTTTCTGTCAAAATTTGATGCAAATTTGTGTGGTTCTATGGGAAAGTATGTAAATGTTTGAGCTTTAAAGGAAAAAACAGAAATTTGAAGCAAATTTGTGTAGTTTGTATGTGGGGAAGTATGTAAATTTTTTGAGCATTTAAGGAAAAAAAATTATGCCCTGGCTTTTCTTTCTTTCATGACTGCCATTTGGAATCCAACAACGCAAACAACCCCGTACTGGTGTAACCACTGGTTGAGTCATCCTGGTTTGGCTAAATTTGTATTCGGCTTGGAGTTAGTGGTGGTTGCCAGGCTGTTGATGTCCGCAAAATGCTTGTACATGTACAGGTACTCCTTTTAATTCTCAGCATGAGTAAACTATGGGCAAAAGGCTTTCCTTTTCATTTGGTTCTTTTTGTCCTTGATATGACATTGAATTCCCCATCAATGCTACAGTTAAATGATGACACCTAACATCTCCAGCTTGATTTCTGTTTTAAGAAACCTCCTCGAAATAATGACTGCAAGAGTTGAATTCTCTTGCTATTCGTTTGAAATCCATGCACTGAACAGAGAAATGATCTAAAAAGCTTTGGTATTGCAATTTTCATATCCCATTCCGTTCTGCACTCTTTTCTTTGCTTAAAGACTAGGTTTGTCTTCGTTCCAATCCATTTCTAGTATTAACTGTTCTTGCTTGATGCATCAAACAAGTGAAGAAAGTAAAAATCAGAGACAAATGCTAAACAATAAGATAGGGATAGTGGACAGCCCAAGTCTCAAAAATATTAAGTGTACAACCACATCATATATTCGTATCAATTACACTTGATAATTTAGAAAAGGCTCTAATTAGTACAGAAGAATATTCACAGTATCAGAAATACAAAATATACAAAAAGAGATAAGCATTATAGCTTGTAAGAAATAAGCATTACAACTTGACCATCTCCATGTCTTGGCTCTTTTGTTGAATTTTCTGTGTGAATCTGATACCTTTTGAATCATGTGACAACAACCCCATGCAAAGGTTCGTTTGAATGTTTGTCTGTATGTGTATATTACTACAAGTGGGTCCAACAATTTAAGGAAGAAATGGTCTCAAACAGTTTCACAGTGGACTATAACGAAGTTTTTTATTTTTTTATTTTTTTGAGTTGCAACTATAACGAAGTTAAAGGGTTTAAAAAAATAGAGTTTCTATATTGCAGCATCCATAGGGCCAATCTCCACTGACGCGAGATTGAGCATAAAAATCAAGTAAAAAAAAAAAGAGTATATATATAAGCAAAATGCCAAAACATGAAGTAGAAAAATACGAAAATTACATAAACTTGAGTCAAATGAAAACACGAAATTAAGAGCGGGAAAAGACTAAATCATTGAATTTCAAGGGAGCCAAACATGAAGTAAGGATGAGAGAGAGAGAGAGAAATCGCGAGATAGAGAGAGACACACCCAGTGTTGCTGGAATAGAGAAAGCGTTGCCAGAGTAGAGAAGACACTACTAGAGGAAAGAAGGCACCGTCGAAAGGAGGGTCTGCCCTTGTTTAATAAAATCTACAAATTTTCCTATCCAAAAAAAAAAAAAAATGATTTGGGTTAAAAAAAAAAAAAAAAAAACTATTGTGGCAGGACATGCGTCTGTTGATGTGGTAATAAATTAATTTTGGGTAAATTACAAAGTTGGTCTCTATCCTTTACATCAGATGTCAATTCAGTCTTTAACCTTTCAATTGTGCCAATTTGGCCCCTAACTTTTTCAGTATTGTGTTAATTTAGTTCATGTAGTTATCCTTGGATGGAAAATGCTGATGTGTCAAATGAAATAGTAAAAAATTATTTTTCATGCTACATTAACTACCAATTGTACATTCATGTCAGATTTTTAAAAAAAAAAATATATATATATATATGCTCACGTGAGATTGGATTCATCTCACTAAATGGTTCTAAAATTAAAAATCCTAAGGCTCCGTTTGGGAGTTTATAAGGGAATGGAATGGAATGGAATTGAATAATCATAAGGGAATGGAAAGGAATAGAATGGAATAGAATGTATTTAAGTAAGGGAAAGGAATGAAAAAGAATGGAATGGAATGAAATTAAGTAACCTTGATTGGATGTTTTAAAATAAAGGAATGGAAAGGAATGGAATGTAAGTAATCTTGTTTGGAAGTAAGATGGAAGGAATGGAATGAAATCATTTTATGACAATATTACTATTAGACCCCTATTTTAAAATAAAGAATTGAATATATAGGGGTAATTTGGGAGTTTTAACAAAAAAGTTATTAAATTTAATTCTATTCCCTCCCATTCCTCTCAATTTCGGGGGGAATGAAAATTTGAGGTTTTAAGGGAATAGAGAGGAATGAGTGTTCCCTCCTACCCATTCCATTCCCTCCTACTTAAACTCCCAAACAAGGGAATGGACTTTCCATTCCCTCCATTAAAACTCCCAAACAAGGGAATGGAAGAATATTCTAAAATAATTCTTTTCATTCCTTTCCATTCCATTCCATTCCCTCCTCCCAAACGAGGCCTAAAAGTTTCTCTCTCTCTCGTCAATATGATCTCCATAGCTGCCGTTATATAAATTTTTCAAAAGTTAAGTGTCGTTTAACAGTTTGTTTAATTTTCTCCTACAGGCTTGCTTTAGGAGCTTGGGCTATAAACAAATGCAAAGCACCTTATGAAACCATTGTTGGCAGCTCATTAAAAATGGATTCATTTTTCTTTTTATTTGAGAAAGGTTGCCCACCATTTTGTAAAACTCTACGCGTTATCAAGTTTGGTTTGAATTTCAAATGATGGTAGATTTGTTGGCAGGTCTACATGATGATTCTATAAAATCTGGAAAGTAAAAAAGAGTAGTAGCAAATCACTCGTTTGCAAAGGGATCTGTGGCACTAGGTAGTGCAGGTTTGATCCTATTGGACTAACTCAAATTTTTTGAGCTGGTTTCTAGACCAACTTTCTTAAACGGGATTGTTTCTTTTAAACGAGAGAGAGAGAGAGAGAGAGAGAGAGAGAGAGAGAGAGAGAGAGAGAGAGAGAGAGAGAGAGAGAGAGAGAACTTTTAGGGATTTTAGAACTATTTAGTGAGAAAAATCAGATTTGTGGGCAGATTTTAATTTGAGGTTTTTTTTTTAAATAATAATAATAATAATATGACTTGCCCGGTTGGTAGTTGACTTGGCATTAAAAATGATTTTTTACCATTCCGTTTGACACATCAGTTTTTTTCATCAAAGGGATAATGACAAGGATTAAATTAACACAACACTAAAAATGTTTTTTTTTTTTTTTGGTAAACTGGAACTTCAATTAAACAAAAGCTAAGAAACAGAGGCACCAACAGGGCCTACTCTGTTCAGATACAGCCCATTCTTATCCGCCTCAATGAGGGGAATCAAGTCCACAGGCGGATTGGACAAGGAAACAAAATCAGAAGATTGCATGAGGCCTATCCTAGCCAACTTGTCAGCGCACATGTTGGCTTCTCGAAATATATGTTTGATACAGCATTGTGGAATGCGAGCGACTAGTTGTTGACAATCATCAAACAAAGGGGAGAGGATGGTGTTGGCATAACCAGGATTGCTAAGTGCAGTAACTAAAACACTAGCATCCAGCTCAACAATGACAGAATGATAGTTCATAAGAAGGCAGAAATGAAGACCGTCTCGAAGCGCCCAAGCCTCAACTATGAAGCTGTTGGTATGTCCAATATGTCTTGAAAACCCCCCAAGCCATCATCCTTGGTCATCCCTTATCAGACCTCCACACCCCGCTGCATTCAAATGATCAAAAGCCGACCCATCTGTATTTAACTTGACTTAACCTGGCTCTGGCTTTTCCCAACTGATCTGTCTAACCACTCTAGTTTGGTTTTTGCTAGGCCGATTGATGCACAAAGCATACTCCGTGGCTTGCATGATGATACTCTTTGCCAATTGAGGGTTTGCTAGGGACCAAAGTGACACAATTAAAAGATTAAGGACCAAATTGACATTTGGTGCAAAGGATAGAGACTAACTTTGTAATTTACCCATGAATTTTTTATTTAGGTTGTTTGACATGTCAAACTTTTCGATCCATGAGATAATGGCATGGACTAAGTTGACACAATACTAAAAGGTTATGGATCAAATTAACACAATTGAAATGTTAGAGACCAAATGGAAATATAGTATAAAGGATAGGGATCATTTATGTAGTTTATCCTAAGTATTATGGTGCATGTTTGAATTGGACAATGTAATGAATGGTTGAAAATTGCAAAAATTGGTTTGGAAACTCAAATATTGAACCAAGGGATCAGCTTTTTAAATATTTTGAAATTTAAATTAAGAGAGTTTTTATTATTAATATTTTAAAGGTTTTTATTGTATTGTTGATATTTTTTATGGATTTGATTTTTTTTTTTTTTGAGAAAAACTTTCACTTCATTTTTAATGTACCCAAACTATTAATTTGCTCAATGGACACACAAATTAAAGAGATTTGTATTAATATACCCCTTACCGTCTAAATCGAGCATTAAATAAGATTAAAATTGTGGTTTTTCATTGCAACCGATGAGGATATTTAATCATTACACCAATTTTTTTGTCTCATTTAACATCCAATTTAAAATGGAAGAAGTGCGTTGATACAATTCTTTCAAATTAAGGTATCAATTGGACAAATTGATAATTTGGAGATGCATTATAAATGTAGTGAAAGTTTACAATAAAACAAAATGTAATTTCCCCTTATAAGAAGATAGAAAACTAGCATATTGAGGATTCTAGAAAAAGAGTTTTCTTTGAATATTCTTCGGAAAAATATATATTTATTCTGAAATTTTATTGTAATTCTCATTTTTCTAAAGTGCTAGTCGATTTCAAGAGAAGAGATGAGAAAATCAGAAAAGTTTGTATAATTCAGAACTTTTTATATTTTTTCAATTTTTATTTTTCTGGGCTAATCAACAGGGCCTGGTCCTCAAACCAGCCCAAAGAAAAAGGCCTCATCCATATGAAAGTCAGCACACGTGTACACATTCTAATGGCTGTCACTAAATTTTCCTTTTGTGGCAGTGACTCTAAACTCTCTAAGAATTAGGGTTTTCGTCTCCCAGTCCCATCTCGTATATAAGCAAAAGAAAACCCTACTTCACCGCTTCTTCTTCATACACAACGAGAGAGAGAGAGAGAGGCTTCTGAGATCTCAGCTTGTTATCGGAAATGGCTACTTTCAGGGTAAGCCTACGCATCTCAGCTCTCTAATCCATGGCCAATCCTCTATTGTTGTGTTTATATAACTCTTTCTATCTCTCGCTCTTCAAATATTGCTTGTTGTTTCCATTCTAATTTATTCTCTGTTTGTTTACTGAGAAATATCTTGGAAGAAAACTGAGAACCCCTTTTCTTTAAACTTTTGAGCTTATTATTATTTTTTTGTTTTTGTTTCATTTCGTTGAAACCAAATAACACATAAACAATGATCTTGAATTTTCATTTTCTCTGGAACAAATAAAAAATTGGGGATAGAGTTTGGGATTGTTAAGGTTTCGAGGCTGTTAATAATGGTGTTTTTGTCTGACTTTGGTGTTACAGTTCCACCAGTACCAAGTTGTTGGGCGTGCTTTGCCCACTGAATCCGATGAGCACCCTAAGATTTACCGCATGAAGCTCTGGGCCACGAACGAGGTTCGCGCCAAGTCGAAGTTCTGGTGAGTGATTCAGTGGAGATCTATTGGAGTTTTTGTTAAAGTTTTTGGATTTGATATCTGGGTTTGTGTTTCTTTTTTGGGATTAAAATTTGGTTAAATGTTTGTTTGGATTAGGTATTTTCTGAGGAAGTTGAAGAAGGTCAAGAAGAGCAATGGACAAATGCTTGCTATTAATGAGGTATATTGTCTTATTTCACTTTTTTAATTTGTCAAATGTATATTTATATATATATCTTTGTTCTAAAATGGTTTCTTTATTGATATTGTGGTTAATTGTAGTTTGAGTTCTCTTTGTTTTGAACTTATTAAGGAAAGGTTTTTTGCGTGTGGTTGTTTCTTGTGAGGTTGTTGAACATATTGAAATTTTGATTCAGTTCTTATTCATGCTGAAAATGCACTGTGGAATTGTTTGAGGTCTGAGGTTTACTGTGTCAACAAGTTTTGTTTTTAATTTATATCATGAAACTGTAATCTGGATCAAGGCCCATCTTCTATTCAGCAACTAAATTGTTAACAGTTCTATGAGCAGTTTGTTTACCAATAAATTAAAGTTGTGTGGACATTAAGGGTTATTTTAATTTGAATGGAAAGCAACTTTAGTTCTAGATACATTGTTATTAATTCAATGATGTATTTTCATGATATCTATTATCTTGTCAATTTGTTGGTGTAAAACCCCTTTCAAATGATGTTAAGCAAACTCTGTAGGTTTTCATTGTCCAGTGTTTCCCCAAAATTGCTCTCATCATTTTAACTGAAAAATATTTTGGGCTTTGTTGCTGGTGGTGTATTAGTCACCATGTCTGTTCTCTTGCTTGAGTTTTATATGTTTGCTAGATAGTTTGGAGAGAGGTAACTGATTGCTGTATGTTAATTGTAGTCCTCCCTGTCTTTGTCACCAGCTTGTAATTACTGCAACCATTAATTTAGAGTTGGACGATACTTAGGGTAAAAATAGATTTGTTGAATCAGGAGTAGGTAATTTGAATACCTGCAATAGCATGCTGCACATGCCTAAAATTGGTGTAACATTAACAAATTTTTATTTGGACTTTAGCATTGGCAATGTTCTATGTTTATTGAGGTCGTAACTTAGCCTATTTAATTGCTCTCCTTTTAGCATTGCTGGTTGTACGTCTGTGGGGAAAAAGTATGGGTGATTTTAGTTGACAAATTATGCAGTTAATGAGTATATATCATTGGGATTATGCAGATCTTTGAGAAGAACCCAACCAAGATCAAGAACTATGGTATCTGGTTGCGATATCAGAGTCGAACTGGTTACCACAATATGTACAAGGAATACCGTGACACCACTCTAAATGGGGCTGTGGAGCAGATGTACATTGAGATGGCTTCTCGCCACAGGGTCAGGTTTCCTTGCATCCAAATTATCAAGACTGCCACTATCCCAGCGAAGCTTTGCAAGAGGGAGAGCTCAAAGCAATTCCACAATTCCAAAATTAAGTTCCCCTTGGTGTACAAGAAGATCAGGCCACCATCTAGGAAGCTGAAGACCACTTACAAGGCATCAAGGCCCAACTTGTTTATGTAACTTGGTCAGTTGAGGAATGAGCTCAGGATTGTTAGACCGGGGTCTATTTTTGAATCATTTTGTCAGAGACCTTATCAGTGAATGTTTCTTTTGGGTATTGTTTTATTTAAGAATATTAGCAAACCAAAGAGTTGAGTTTATCTTTGTGGTTTCCAAAATCCCTGTTTTGTTTTCGTTATAATTTTGCTATGACATATGATAGTAATTTTTTCTTTCAGGAGAGTTGAAATCCCTCATTCTTATGGTTGTGGTTCATTATATTCTCGTTTTCCACTTCTATGTTTTTAATGGTTATATTACGAATGAAAGATTTGATTAGTGGTGGGAAAAGAGCTACATGTTAAACTGCAACGATGGTACACAAATGTGCCTGATGGGTTTGACCAGCTCGGGTCTCTGTTTCTGGGTTGATGTTTGATTGTTTGTTGACTCATCGAGTGTTCTTGGTTTTTTTAAAAATAAAAAATGTTCTCAAAATATACGTAGAACGTATTTATTTGAAAAAAAACCAAAGTGATGTTTTCTGGTTCCCTCAAAATGATGTTACTATTCCGTAATCCAAATTGCCAGTTAGCCATAGCCGGCAAAATGATGTTACCATGGCAAACTGGCTTATTTGTTCTTTCTTGCTTCTTTAACCGATTTTAATGCAATCCAAACCACGTCCGTTTTTCTTTATTTCTTCTTCAATTCCTTGGCGGTCTCGCAGTCAAGGTCGATGGGTGATAGGATTCTCAAACTTGGTTGATTGCGGTGATTGACTCATGGTTTTTTTAATTGAAGGGGTTATGGTTGGTGGTGTAGAATTGTGGTTTTGTGATCGATTGGAGATTGGGTAGTGGCAGTGTGATTAGCTTGGGTAATTGGATTTGTTGGTGGCCCTTTTGTCTTGTTGAGGTGGGCAGGGTGAAAGAGGTTGAGCTGGAGCCGAGGAGATGAGAGTTGTGGCCTTGTGGGTCAGTTCGACTAGGCCCCAATTGATAAGAGTCGTTGGGCCGAATGTTTTGGTTAATGGTATTGAGACCTTGTCCAAAAATACAATCTGCCAGTTTTATTTTCCACGGCTGTAATTTTATGTTGATGAATTTTTAACATGGATCTTGTTTTGGTATTGATTTGAGAAAATGTTTGAATTACAACTTTTGTTACAACTTTCTCACGTGACAAGTTGTGAGTGTTGAAGTAAAAGTTATGGTCCACAACTCCACTACTTATGACTTGTCACGTGAGTAAGTTGTGGCAAAAATTATAGTCCTAACATTACTCATTAATTTGTACTTGAAATTTCAGTTTGGTTTGTGTTGCTCATCAATTGTTTATGGAAATGTGTAAGTGGATTTTTTTAGGAAAAAAATCCATAGTTTTGTATTTAGAACACATATTAAATTTTATGCTTCGAGATACTCTAAACCCCACACTTTCACATAAGTAAGATACTTTAAACTCCATATTGTAATTTTTTGGGTATATTTTTAAAAGCATGGGATTTAAAGTGTCCCATTGAAAAGTGTAGGATTTGATGTGTTCTAGGAATAAAACTAAAGTTTATTATTATTATTAAATGTATTTTTCTAAAAAAAGAAATAAGCACATCTCGTGGGTTTCCATTTAGCCTAATGATAAAGAAGTAAAGAACAATCATCATAAAATGGATGTCATATGTTGAAATTCTATTTTATTTATTATAATAATAATAAAAGTTAAATCTCATCCAAACCAAAACACTATGCACTTTTTTTTTTTTGGGACATAAAATCGTACATCTATTTGTCTTATTTTTTCCCATGTACATTCCCAATCACCAAACATCTACATTTGGTTGAAAGAAAAACTCAATCTCAAATTTAAAAATACACTAATATTTTGAGTAACCAAATAAAAACAATACTTAAATTTAATTTCAAGAAACACAAAAAGCAAGATATTCACAACCGTCCATCTAAAATTGTATAAGCCCAATAATTTGTCTAACCAACCCCAAAAAACTCCCATAATATACACGATTATTGTTTGTATGCAAATTAGTTCTTTAATATTTTCTTCACTCATAGAAAGAGAAATTTGATTTGGGAGAGTAATAAAAAATTAATAAAGAAATTATATTATATTGAAATGCAGTGTAAAATAGATAATTTGATGTATATGTTTTTGAAAAGTGATTAAGTAAAATAGAAAAAGTATATTTTTATGTTAAGATAGACATGAATTTTTGCACAAGTTGATGCGAATGTTTTAAGCTCATCTTACTTAACCAACACACCGTACAGCTATTTGTCTTTATTTCCCAATTTTAAAAATAACCAAAAAAAAGAAAAAAGAAAAAAACTCTATCAAACTCTAAAGTTTACAAACGCACAATTTTTTTTTAAGAAAATAAACAAAAAATGTGAAAACTCAAAACTTTGCATCCAAATTCACATATACAATACACTTTCCCCTGGTAGTGCTTAGGCCAGCGTTGGTGAGCCTCCTTATGTGGTATAGGCTCTCCAATAAAAGTAGCATCACTCTCGTTAGACTTTTCTACCACCTACGGTTCCTCGGGGATCTGCTGCTCTCTTTCATCACTGTTGCCACTTGCGTTTGTGCCTTCTTAGTTATTGACTTGCGCTTCATCATTACAACTGCGATCAAATCAAGAGAGGTGCAACATAAAAGAGACCATGAGATAGATAAAGAGCGAGAGAAAAAGAGAAATAGTAGGGCTAAGCATGAGTTAGGTGGGTATGAGTTTGCCCTCAATCCGCAGCTCGATTTGTACACATCGTGTTGTAGAGCATAATGGTAGCCTTTTTCATGGAGTAAAAGTAAATGAATAGTTATTGGCAGTAGACTCCCTAAAATAGGGCAGGGAACAAAATAGAGAAGGAAACTCAAAAAGCACCCCACATTAGCTTACCTATCTCCTCCCTATTTTGGGTTTTTGCTACAATTGTTCTCTCTCTTTCACTCCCTTTGTGAATCGTGAACACCCCCTCTACACTATGCTTTACTTTCATCACCTTTTATTGAGTGGTTTTCATCTATATCACTACATTTGCAAGTTTATTCATCTATTTGTGACCACTAAATGACTCTATTAAGTAGTAGATAAAAACAAAAACTCCACATAGAACTAAGCTCAATACACAAGGAAAAAAGAAGGAAGAAAGTATGTAAAAACCTATAATTTTATACTTGGGACAAATTAAACCATATACTTTTAAATAGTACACTTTAAACCCCAGATTGTAATTTTTATGATATATATATGAAAGTATAGGGTTTAAAGTGTCCCATTTAAAATTATGAGGTTTAATGTGTCCTATAAATAAAACTATAGGGTTCATTATTATTATTATTATTATTATTATTATTATTACACTACTAAAAGCTTGTTTCCCACCAATACAATGCTTCTAAAGATTCCCAATAATTGTGCTCATTTGATATTATTTGACACAAAAAGACAACAATTGTCTTTACATATCCTCCGTATGATTCCCTAAAGATTGGAGTCAAAAGAGAAAAAATTCACTTTTTACTATTCATCTGTCACTATTCACCTGTTACTGTTTACTTGTTACTATTCATGACACTGTTCACTCTGAATTTTGCCTATTTAAGGGGGGTTGTCCCTTAAGTTTGGAATAAGTTTTTCTTCAGAATTTTCTTTCCTTAGAACTTCTTCTCTTAGAAGTCTTCTTTGAGAGAAAGTTCATTGTTTCTACTACCACTATTTCCTTACAATCTTGTATCTAGGACTAGAATAAGCTTTGTAATTGTTAACTTGTATTGTTGAGATCTTGTAATCACTAAGTGTTTTATTTTACTTTCAATAACAAGTATTTTCAGTTTTCTGTTTATTATACTACTTATTGCTATCGCCATCTTGGATGATTCTAAATTTTATTGCTTTCATATATACTACTTGACTGGTTCTACCACCTTAATATTGCTTTTAAATTACTTTTTATATAACTGCAATACCGCCTTCTTGGCTGGTTCTACTTTGTTTTTATATTATTTTCAATATAATACAATTGTGCTTCTGCCTTCAGCTTTCATTGAACATTTTAAAAAAGTACCCATTTGCAAGTACAATAATTTTTGGTTTCTACATAAGGTTTTTTTTTTTTTTTGGGTTTTATTTATTTATTTTTATTTTTTATATAACCCTAAATCTCTTGTTAAATAACAATAAAGTTTACCAGTTTAACTAACTAGAACTCAAGCTAAATAAATTATTTATTTATATGTTAAAAAAATAGTTTTTGAGCTACATCATACCAAACAAAACACTTTAAAAAAATTGAACAGAAAAATAAAAAGTATTTGTTTTTATTCTTATTTATTTTTTATTTTTTAAAAGAAAATGTTGCTACAAAACATATCCTTGGGGTTGCATTTGCATAGAAGAAGAGATATAGTAAAAAAGAGAAAATGTTTTTCCAAGCCCAAACCCGCCCGAACCCCACAATCTCAGCTCATTAAGCTCAAGATCCATCAGTCACACAAAACCATAACCATGTCCAACTCAAACCCACCAATACTCCAATCCTATGCCTGAATAGAGCCCAACTACAAATCCAGTCAGCCTGCGACCCACCTAACTCTAACCAAGAGAGCCGACTAAGAATATAACCTACCTATCAACTTGAACTCAAGCCCATCTTCCACATCTTGACTCAACCAAGTCCAAAACTCAGTATCTTCGGCGCAAGCACAAACAAACTTAGCCCAAAAAAAAGAAAAACCCAATATCTCAACTCTCAACTCTCAAGTGCGCTTTTGCATATTTTGTTGGAATTTTGAATTCTTGGCCTTCCACCTTTTTTTTTTTTTTTTTTTTGAGAAACCAAAAAGGGTGGCTCACGTGTGATATCACAGCCGACCACACCCCACAGATACATCGCCTGTGAGTACCACCAGCACATAATGGTGCTCGCGACTTGGACTCCACCCATGCACTTTGTTTTTTTTTAGAAACCAAAGTCCAAACCCCACACCTATGGGGTATGAGGACTCGAACCCGTGCCTGTCTTGGCCTTCCACCTTAACGCTAGGAATTATTCATTTCTATTTAAGCTCTAAGGAATAAACTTCCCACCCATAATTCAAAATTTGGTAATTAATTTATGTTAGCATTTAAATTTTAAAAACAATAATTTTGCAAGTGACATAGCATTTAAATAGCTCAGATATTTTTTTAAAAAAGCTTAGAGAATGAGGTGCTTACAAGTTGTTATAATTTTTTGTTCATTTGAAGATATTAAGAACCAACATTTTTTAAATTTTTTTATACATTAGATAATGAGAAAGAGGAGATTTGAACTCTAACATTTCTGTTAGAATTAGAAATATCAGGATTTGTGAGTTGTGTAACAAACCTATTGATATATCTCTCAATTTCTTTTTTAGCCTTTTATAAATACCTTTAAATTTTTTCTTTATGATTAAATATTCTCTATATATTTGTTTACCATCAACCTTTTCTTTTAATTATTTAACTTATTTGTTTATTTAGAAGTTTTTTACAAAAGTCTCATTCTTTTTTAGATATGACAAATTTTCAACAAATAAACAATCAGTAAAAAGCTGCATCCAGACGCATATCAAATATATATATATATATATATATTCCTTTTCATCTACAAATTGCAAATGAGCAAGGCACATTAATCTCCAAGATCATACCCCCTTCAAAGAAAAAAAAAAAAAAAATCATCCTCAAATATAATTGGTGTATGCAAAAAACAAATGATAATTCAATAGGCTAGCTAGTAGTAGCTAGTTCCTTCCTCCTATGAATGAGACATTTGACGTTCCAATGCATTAATTGTGGTAAACTATGTACTCACGTAGTACACAGTCACATCGATTAGCTATATAAAGTTGCCGGCAATCCCCTTCAGTACACATTTGATTATTGACCCTTTATTTTTTTTAACAGTTGCTACTGTGTCATTTTGGTTTGTTTAAGTGGCACTGTAGCTACAGTAATTATTATTATTATTATTTTTTTTTTCAGTCTTTTAAATATTTATAAGAAACTGCATATATATTATTATACTATTTTCATAATTATTGAGGTGTCAATTTCTTATAAGTCAAAATAAAATAATAAAATATGAAACTGTGACCAATCACAACTGAAAATAAATGTTTTGTGAAAATGCTGTGACACTTGTTGGGTGAATGTGTAAAAACTACAATAATTTTGGTTTGTTCAATATGTACTGTTCATCTTTTTTTTTAATCAACGATTTGTACTATTTTTTCTATATATAAAAAGAGTGAATAGACTCATGAATAGTATTATGAACAATATTTTTGGTTTAGTGACTTGCCTTTTTCTCCCCTTTTTTTTCTTTAAGTTCACCAACTTGGTTTGAGTTTTTATTTTATTTATTTATTTAAGATCTTTAAATGTTTACTTTGTATTTGTAATGTAAGTTTACATTGTATACATATAAAAAGTAACAAATATTATATACATTTAGTAAGCTTATAAATAGTGTTATGAATAGTATTTTTGGTTTAGTGAGTTGGCTCTTTCCCTTTTTTATTTATTTTTTATTTTTTTATTTCTTCAAATTCACCAACTTGGTTTGAGCTTTTTTTTTTTTTTTTTTTTTTTTTTTTTCTTTTCTTTTAAATGATCTTTATATGTTTACTTTCTGCTTGTAATGTAAACTTACATTGTATATACACAAAAAGTAGTAAATATTATATACATTTGCAAAAAAGAAAAAAAAAAGGTACAAATTTTACAAATTTTACATTGTAAATGCAATGTATATTTCTAGTGAATGAGAAAAGTTACAGTAATTTCATTATAGTAGTTTAGTTTGTTCAACTTTTACTGTTTTCCTGGTCGTGTTTTTTTTTTTTTTTTGTGAATGCATAAAGTTATAGTATATTTGCTATATTATTTTTGGTTTGTCCAATTCACGTTGTTTCACATTATAATAAAATATTAACATCACAAATTGACACAATATTTTCACAATTGTTGAGGTGTTAATTCATCATAGGTCAAAATAAAATAATAAAATATCATACTAGAACTAGTTACAACTAAAAATAAAAATATTGTGAAAAAGAAGTGCTATATCCACAATAATTTTCACAATACTTTAATAACAAATCAAATATGGTAAATTGTTATTGGTTTTAATTTAAACTTACCAATAAAATTACTTTTTTGCCCACCAATAACAACTTGTAGTAACCTACTACTTATGATTTGTTGTGAAAATGTCATGGACATAACATTTTTTTGTGTGAAAAATATTAAGACATCTTGATGTTGTCACAATATGTTCAAAACTGCTAAGCTGTCAATTCTTTACAAGTTAAAATAAAATATAACAAAATTATAAAGATATCATGAAAATGTTGCGTCATTCTGTTGTGTTTTTAGAAATTTTTTGTTGATTTAATTAACTTTGTTGAGTCAAAATTCACTATTCCACATACAATTTTCTTGGGTTGACTTTTTGTATTTTTTTTCCTTTACACACTATTTTAAGTAAAAACACATAGTTTTACACAAAAAAACAAAAACAAAAACTTGGGAAAAAAACATTTTTCATCTTTTATGTTTGGGGTAGTTTACAATTCTTTCTTAAACTTTAAAATCAAGCAATTTTTCCCTTAATATTTTGGAAAAGAGCAAATATGTCATATTGTTATTCTTTCAGTTAAACCCTAATGAAACCTTATGATTCTTAAAATATTTTATTGTGTAATGTTTAAATTACTCCTGCTAAATTTTAACATCTTAAAAATTTTATTTACGTATTTTGAGTTTTAAATGACAGAAATTCTTAGAAAGTTAGAATGATGATGGTAGGTGTTTTATTTGTTATCTAAAAAACATTGATTTTCTAGATTTAAATTTTCAAAACTTATAATTTATCTAATGAAAAATTTGATGACATGTGCCTTTTGTTATCTTTTTATTTTTTTTATTTTTATTTTATTTAAAATTTCTTAGCAAAACTTAGTTGCTCATTGTTAGAAGATGATGATACTTGTTATCATTCTTAGAAATTTTTAGAGAGTAGATATATTGTCTCTAGCAAGTAGGTACTAAAAAACTATTATAGTTAAATAAATATTTATATATTAAATAGCTACCCTAATTTTGTGGTTGATCAAAATTCTTATGCGAATAAGATTAACTTTTTATGACATAATTATCAAAATTCTTAAAATTAATGTCTCTTTTGATTAATGTAAATCTCTATATACTTTAAAAATCAAATGATTCATAAATTTTGTGATACAAATAAAATCTAGAATTGACTTAATTATTACTTTTTTTTTTCTACGGCAAGCATGTGCTGCCCTAATTAGTATTAGTATATATTACCTATGGGTGTCCAAGCAGACCCGAAACTCGACCAACCCGCCCAACCTGGTCGACGCCGGCTCGAAAACCGGCCGACCCGACGCCAGCGACGATTGGCGGTGGGTCTCCGCCCATAAAACCCGAGACCAGCGGGTCGGTTGATGGGTTTGAGCATGAAAAACCGATTTTCAACCGATCCGACCGGGAAACACATCGAAAATGGTAACATTTGTTCTTCGCCGATTTTATACTAAGATCTCGGTGGATCTCTTCGAGATCTGCCAAGATCTCTTCAAGATTCGGCCTAATCTCATTGAGATCCGCCAAGATCTCTTTGAGAGCCGGTCAGATCCAGCAAAAGCCAAAGATTTCGGTGAAATCCGGCGACGATTTTTGGAAAACTGAAACCAATCGATACTCGTTCGGTGAACCGCTGACATTCGACCACTCGAACCGTTGCCGTCGGCGGGTCGATGACGGGTCCAAGTTTAGGAGACCCGATCTGGTCAGGTCGGTTCTGGGTTGGGCACAAACCCGACCCGGACCGATCTGTGGACAGGCCTAATATTACCTATGTAGTTAGAGTAGATACATATTGATTCAGTTTTTTAAACATGAGAATGAAAATGAATCGAACAAAGATTATATGGACCACCGACCGAATCTTTGATGAGTTCTCTGTCCACTTTAAAAAAAAGTTTTTTTTTGATACAACACTTTAAAAAAAAAGTTAGTTGAACATAATGCAAATGGCAATGATTACTGTTACTTTTGAATGTCTGAAATGATCCACTCGATTTGTCCTCCTAGTGCGTTATTAAAGAAGAATATGTTTTATCCTCTATCTTTGTTTGGACCGTCTAAATCAAGGGACAAGGGTAGCTCCCTTTTCAAAATTGGAGTTTTCAACGTTGAGGGTTGAAAATCTTTACATTTTTCATCGTTTGAGTCAAAATTTCCACTTCAAATTAAAGATATATATAGACAACTTTTTTTTTTTGGTTCCGTTTCAGACTTTCTCACTAGGTGTTGTCAGTTGTCACTTGATAATTTGCTGATAGAGGAATTATGGCGTATGGTTGTTGAGCACGGTTCTTTTACGTAGACAATACAAACAATGTTTACTTACAATCAGCGAAGCCGTCTTAGCTCAGTGGTAGAGCGCGTGGCTTTTAACCACGTGGTCGTGGGTTCGATCCCCACAGACGGCGGTCTCTCTATGTTTTTATTTGGATTTTTTCTCCAAAATTATAATGATTCATATGAAAATTCACGTGTTTTTTGGATTTTTCTCCAAAATTATAATGATTCATATGAAAATTCACGTATTTCATTAAACTATTAAAATAAAACTACATGCAGATAATTATCAGTTTTTTTTTTTTTTTTTTAAGTTCATGTAAGCTGGAAGAAATTTCATCTAAATTTATTTGGAGGAGAATTTTATCTATCTTTTTCTTGTTTGCTCCCAGCTCCATACAGTGGAAAAAGAGAAACGCTAAACAGAGATATGATCACAGAGTCAATACCAGCCAATAATTGATGATGCATGAAAGGAATGAGAAAAAAGAAAAAGAAAATAAAAATCGACAACCTGATTTGATTAACCTAGTCTGGGTCGAGGCTCCTGGGTATGATTGATTTGAGCAAGTAAGATGGTAAAACAAATAGTAATAGATACAGATACTGATCGATCTAGAATGAAATTCAGTATATGACGATTGGCAACGTCTAGCCACATTTGCAAACCCTGTTTCTCCTTTTCTCATCACTTTTCACACTGATAGTCGATAGATAGATAGATATAAGGATTAATGTCAATATCAATATCATGAGTGTGAAGAAATCAATTGCAGCAGAAACGAGGCAGGCAGGCAGGCAGGCAGGCTTGCCTTGTTCAATCACCAAATTTCTAAAGCATTGAGCTTGTTGGACCATCGTAATTTTTAATTTTTTGATTGCAGGGAATAGTTGCACCGACAATCTATAGATGGTGCATCCACATCACATGTACCTTGAAGCAAATTAATGGGTGTGTTAATATTTTGGGTAGGACTAGGAGATCAAAACAGGAGAGCAAGATAAGATCCCCAATGTCCTACTTAATGGGTGTGGGCTCTCTAACATTACCCGTGAGTGCTCAATGATCGAATCACCCAATAATTAATTAAGACTCCTACCGTTTTAATAATTAATACTTATCCCCTTTATATATATATATATATTTATATAAATCTGTATGTCTTCTTCATGCACATCATTTGGTTCTTCTACGATTTAGGTAATATAATTCACATCAAATGGCCATTCTTAATGAGTGCTCCCTCTTTCTCTTTGTGCGTAAGTTTGCGAGTAATGTTGGGTGCATTTTTTCCCCCTTACAAAGCTTATAAATGGCCCCCTTATTGACAACAATGTTTTTTTTTTTTTTTAATTGTTTTTATCATATATTTTAAAATTTTTTATTATTGACACAAATGTTATTATACACTGTCACAATATGCCACTCCTATAATTATGAAATTTTTGTGTCACTCATTATAAGTATATATTGATTTTTTTTTAAAAAATACTAAGTATTTTTATCACACACATGAGGAGGGGAGAAAGTTTTAAAGAAATTGACAGTGATGTATATCCAAAATAACCTAACTTTTGAATACACAACATAAACTTTAAACTTCTTTAACTCACACTCATTTTCTAATGTGAGTTAACCCACATTTTTTTTTTTTTTTTAAGAATACTAAGTATTTTTAACACATATATACTTGAAAAGTTAAAAGTGAATAATTAGCAACACATGGATCAAAAATTTTGAGAATTCAGTATTTTGTTGTTCTTATGAACATAAATTGACAAATAAAATAAATTTCATAGAATTTTATTTTACCTCAAAATAGAAAAATTAGAAGATATAGCCTCTTTACTGTTTTGATATATCTTATAACATGAAATATTACGTGTTACCTTGAGAGTGATGAAGTTAAGATGCAAATATCTTGCTATCTTGAGAATATATATATACACACAAACGTGTACTGTATAAACATATTTTATCAATCGATATAACATGCATCAATCACTCTTACCATTATCTTACTAGCACTATTAAGAAAGATAAATCATAAAAGTTATAAAATAATACTCTCCTTCGTATCAAGGTAATGGTTATAGAAAGACTCCAAGTTTTTGCAAAGAATGAGAGTGAAAAATACCAAAAATGAGTTCTTACTATTAGACACTAGACTAATGGTGCATCTCTCTACTAGATTGAGGAAGAGAACCTATTCATAGGTTTATTGGATTAAAAAACACAAAAAGAATAAATATGGATTTAATAATTATGAAAAATGTGTCTTTATTAGTTATGGGGGTGGTCTATGAAGTATGCATCCATTGGAATTTGTTCATATCATAGCCAAAACAAAAGTTTTAGGTCATAGATCTCATTATGTTAGGCCATGGTGGGTCGGTGGTTAGTCTTTTTGAAACTTGTTTTGCATTTTCACCATTTAATATTAGTTCGATATTGCCATGTGATGTGTTAGATTGTTAATGGGAATTAAAGAAGGGCAATACTTGATAACAGGGGAAACCGATGAGCCAAAAACCCCACTATCCTGACTATTACGGTTTTACCCCTGTGGAACTTTTGTCCACTTTGGGCATTATGAGGCTCGTATTAGGTCTTGAGCCCTTGACATATAAGAAGATAAAAAACAGTTAATTACAGTAAGTGTGCTACATCAGCTAAAATTGTGTTTTCAAACTAACATTAAGATTACTTTTTTGCCCTAACAATAACAACTAGTAACAACTTGTCACTCAAGATTTATTATAGAATGTTGTAGACATATTATTTATCTTTCAGTTAAATTATAAAATCGTATTTTAAAAACATATGATTTTCAAAGCTGCAACAAATTACGTATAACAAACATTAACCTAAGAAGATAGGGGTAGGTGGTATTGGTAACATAGTTTCTATCATCATCGAAAGACATATACCTCAACCTCAACCTCAACATCTCCATATCAGCTAAGCTCACTAGTGCTCATCTGATGATGTACCTCAGTTGTTGACCGACCAACATGTTGTGTATAACTTGTGCCATAATAAAACATACCTAGACTTCAAGCTATTTCTAATTATTTTTTCACATGAAGCGCAATGCTTAAAATTATTGTAGGAATGAAGAAAATAAGGCACGTCCTACAGCAATGTCCACTAGGACCACTACGATTCCACAAACGTTGTTATCAAATTCCTCATCCATTAGAACTTTGACCCTTTTCTATTTGCATTCCCACATTCCCTTTTATGTAACCAAAAAGCTTGTCCATGTTAACCCCACATCGTTGAAAGTATTCATACCCTCTTATCTTTTTTCCTTAGGGAGTTACATTCTCTGCTCTTCCCATTCATACCAACCACCATGAATTACCTACGCTTATAAATGTCGTAGTCATAAGTCATAACTAACACAACATGGCCTTAGCTATTCTGTATATTCACTAATCATACAACATTTTTTCTTTGTGCAGTAAGAACTTGCAGTTACTAGATCAGTAACGTGGCCATCTTTTGTATAACTCTATTTAAATCCTCTCATTGCCACCGAAATAAACTAATATTCACAAAGCATCTACCTTTCAAAAAGAAAGAACAGAAGAACTTTCGAGGGAAAGAAGGAGAGAGATAAAGAAGAAGGGCAGACATATAGAGAGCATTAGGATATTGATTTGTTCTCATATTCTGGTTTTTCTTGGATATTGAAGAATGCAAAATTTTCACAATTGTGTACCTTTCTATGTCTCTGCATACTATCTTATTCTTCTACCATTAGTTGGCTGTTCATTCCACGAAGACATGAATCATTTCAGCAGTCACAAGAGCAATATTACAGATAACTTTCACAAGGTAAACTAGTTTTTCTTCAAGTTTCCTTTCTTCGCTTCCTCTTCATCTTCTACAAAAGTGTTAAAAAAATTATATTATCCATGGCAAGCCAATTAGTCTCTCATTTTATTTATGTAGTAGTTTATTATCAGCTTTCTAGTATCTAGGAAATGTTGTGCTTAAGCTTAATTAACTGTTATTTAGTCACCTTTTGCAGCTAAGTCCTCAGATGACATCTGATATCACAATTCATGGGATTCTCCTATGGGCTTCACTGGGGTTCTTATTTCCTGTTGGGATACTTATTATCAGAATGTCTAGCAGAGAGGAACCTGGTTCTGCACGGTTCAAAGCTTTTTTCTATGTCCATGTCATTTTGCAGGTAAGCTCTTCATTCTTGTTCTGCATATTATTCCATGAATGTTCATGATCGATTTTTCTTTTTAATCAATAAAAGTAGTGTCTGTGACCCATTACATCAATGTATATCTTTTCTGTTTTTTTAATGTACATGACCACAGATGCCAATTCAGAGCTACAATATGTAATCATTGAAGCTTTGATCTTAGTTTACATCATTATCATAAGTCACTTTTACTTTAATGATGTTGTCCACAATTCTTTTAAAAGCAAATCTTTTTTGTGGCACACGGTTTTGAAACAGTTAAGTCAAACTAATTTAACTATATATTTGATTATGTAATTCTTGTCATTGATGTAATCATGTTTTATTCATATTCATGAGTTTGTGTATGCTAAACCTTAATAAGGTCCTGTATACTAAACCAATTTATTTCCTTTCTCTATTATTGAATTTGAAAAAAATCATAATTTCTATAAGAACTAAACAACCTACTACTGTCACTAAAAGGATACCTCTGTATTAATTTTCCACTATATCATAATCATTTACGAATTTTTCCATGGGTCTAGGAATTATTAAGGCACTAGTTTTTGAGGATTCAAATGAATTAAAAGGAGAAAATTTTCAATTTCTTCCACTAGTGATCATTATTCTGTTTTGGTTTTTAACCTTTGCCTCCTATGTGCTAAATTCTATCTCTTCATCTAACAGATACTCTCAGTGCTTCTTGCCACAGCCGGAGCTGTCATGTCAATAAAAAAATTCGAGAATTCATTTGATAACAGCCACCAAAGACTAGGTCTAGCACTTTATGTTGTCATATGGGTGCAAGTCTTTATTGGATTTTTCAGGCCTAAAAGGTATTTCATTTTTTTTAATATAATATTTTGGTTTAATTGTGGAAATTACGATAGTTTTTGAGGTACTTGCACTTTGCACCCTAAACTATGAACACTTGTAATTACCATACCAATTGTAACAAATTTTAGAAATTATTCCTTATAACCTGATTGACTAGTAAGATTATCATGTGTAAATTATATGACCACAAAATTTTTGTCATTAACTGATTGCAAAGGAAAAATAGAGAATTTAATTTTTAACGGTCATGTGACTTGTACATAATTGTTAATTTTAATAGTCAATCAAGTTACATGGTGCAATTTGTAAATTTTTATAGTTGTTAATTACAAGTTTTCATAGTTTGGAGTGGAAAGGAAAAGTACCCTCATATTACTGATATTAATTTAGGGTCAATTTTCCATTAACCCTTTTTTCAATCACAGTAGAAACCGGTCTCTCACCAAGTTATAGTTGATTCTTAAATATTGATGCAAATTGTAACTACAAAGTCTAAATTATTGCAAGTTCTTGTTTATTTATACATATCTAAATTTCCCTCCTTTTGCAGGGGGAAGAAAGAAAGGGGTATGTGGTATATCTTGCATTGGATACTTGGGACAATAATTTCTCTGGTGGGGATCATTAACGTTTACACAGGCTTAAATGCATACAATAGGAAAACATCAAGGAGCACAACCCTTTGGACTATACTTTTCACAGCTGAGGTCTCTTTCATTGCTTTCTTTTACCTCTTTCAAGACAAATGGGAGTATATGCAAAAGCAAGGTGTCACTTTAGGTGATTTGCCGATCACACTTTCTAATCAAGAAATTCCTGAAAGGTTCAACCAAAAGGAGATGTTGCCTGAACCATGTAGCAAGCGCAATGCACTTATGAATTTGTTTGACTAACAAGGGGTTCTTTATAATATCTTTTTTTTTTGCTATAATTTTTCTTTTGGGTTTCTCATTTGCGCTTTGTTTTTGATGCATGCACTTTATACACGTGGAGGTAAATTTACAAAAGATTACACTAATGGAGTGCATGCATCAAAAAGTGGAGTACGGATTGTGAATCCAATTATGTCTAAGGATTTTTCGTTTTTATGTGTAAGTACATATATGTATACTGTAGCTATATGTTTGATATTATGGGATTAGTAAATTTGGTGGTTTTTTTTTTTAATTGATTATTTTATAGATATGACGGAGGAGAGATTTGAATCTTAAATGTCTCCATTGAAAATATCAGAAGATGCTAACCAGTTGAATTATAAGACTCTTACAAAATTAGACATTTATTAATATGAAATTGTTAAGAGATTATGTAATGCTTTGTTTGAGAATATTATGAAGTTTATAAGCATATTTATGTGTAATACTGTTTTGAAGTGTGTTATGAGAGAATATTAGAATGCAGTACTTCAAATTTTTAATAGCACGATGCATCATATACGTAAAAACATGTACCACTTCTTAACCACTGATGTGCTAGTCTCCTTTATTAATTATTGACAAGGGAAATTGTTTAGGAAATTTTAGCATTAATAAAACTCGTCATCGTTTTGAGAAAGGAACACATACATGTGTTATTGTTGTGTTAAAACTTAATTAATTTGTAAAATCAAATAAGAGGCAAGGGCTAGCTCCATGATCACAAACAGTTAGTTGATCAGAAAAAGATTTGGTTGCATACTTCTGATTAGACACTTTGATGTTGCTTGTTTTGGTAGGTTCCGGAAAAATGTCATGGAGTTCTGATTGGACTATTTAAATAATTTGACTGGCTTACCAAAAGAAAAATTGAAAAAAAAAAAAAAAAACCAAAGCATAGAACCACATTAATTAGGGTTGGCAAATGATTCGAGCTAGGTAGAAACAATGTTACCATCGTATCAAGTGAATTTAGAAGAAGCTACACTTTTATTTATTAGCAAAGTCAAAACTAGCCATTCCTTGTAAATACTTTTGATTAGTAGTAGAGCTGCGGGAGATGCATATATATGATAAAGCTTTCAAACACTAGTAATTATGAGAACTTCATATCATTATCATTAATCTGATATACTTGGCTCATAGCATAGAAATGTAAGAATAGGTTCTCTTTCATTAAAAAAAAGAAGAAAGAAAGTATGAATCGGTTCTCATACCTACATCTAAGGGAAAATAAGTGGGAAAAGAGCCTAACACTACAAAAAAGGGGCTATCCCAACGTTTTTAAAGTGCTGGGATAGCCCCAAAAAGCGTCGATATAGACCAAAACGACTTTTTTTTTTAAAATTTTTAATTTATTTTTTTTTGCACTTTGTAGTGCTACGCAACGAGTGTGGCAATAGGTCCGTTTGACCTACACCAGTGCTTTTAAAACCGCTGGTATAGGTCCTAGTGGTTTTGAGACCCTCTTCTAGTGTTTATTTATTTATTTTTAAAGTGATAGAACATTCTTTATTAGCAGTTTCAAGAACTATAGTGGCACTTTTTTAAAATGAAAACCATTGTTGTATGTGTACCTATAATAGCAGTTTTAAAACCGCCCCTACAGGGGTATTTAGGGAAATAGAAATACAACCTATACCAGCAGTTTTAAACCGCTATAATACGTATTGCCTATGCCAGCACTTTTAAAGCCACTAGTATAGATCATTTCAGATATAGAAATAAGCCCTATATTAGCATTTTGGAAACGCCGTAATAGGCCCAGCCTATACCAGCGCTTTAAAAAATGCCACTATAGGGTATTTAGAGAAATAGAAATACATCCTATATCAACGGTTTTAAACCTTTGTAATATGTACTGCCTATGGTATACCATTATGGAGATTATAATCTCCATAGTGGTATAAAATTCATTAAAAAAGTAAGCTAAATGAATTTAGTGGGTTTGGAAATACAATTTTGTCCTCTATCCATGCACCCAAAATGAGAGAGAGAGAGAGAGAGAGAGAGAGAGAGAGAGAGAGAGAGAGAGAGAGAGAGAGAGAGAGTCCAAGTACTAAAATTTGCAAAAAAAAAAAAACACCAAACAAATTTAACCTTGAATACAAAGTACTAAAATTTGCAAAAAAAAAAAACACCAAACAAATTTAACCTTGAATACAAAGTACTAAAATTTGCAAAAAAACTCAGAATAAATTTAAACTTGAAAGACACATCAAACCTCCTTTAACATAAACAAATATCAATTAATCATAAAGCGGGTTAAGAATAACTCCAACGAAGAACACGACCCCAGATATCTCTTCTCTAATCATGAATATGAACGGATGGTCTGCCACAAAACTGGGAAGTGGAGGAGGTTCATATCGTGAACAAGTTGCAGGAAGATCAAAAATAGTAAAATACATTGCCTCAGTACCTTCCTCATTAACTTCAATAAAAGACCCGTGTAATATTTTGGAAACAAATACTTTTTCACTTTCAAGAGAATCACCCATTCCTTTGAAGTCTCCAACCATCTCAAAAGGTAATGTCAATCCTATATTTTTCATGATTTTTGAAGCATCAAACTTATATGAAAATTTAAATTTTGGAATCCGCATCTCGGAAAGATATACTTCTTTTACCTTAAAGCAATCACCCAGTAACTCCGGGGTGGAATTAAAATTTTGAACTAAATCTTGTAGGGACAAAGTTTAGCTACAAAATTAGTTGTAGCCTTAGGCTACAAACTTACTTAATATCTTTTTATTGGATGTGAATTTTGACAAATTCACCATTGGATTATATCTTCTTCTTATATCCTCTATGCTTGCAAAATTTCAAGAAAATTAAAGATCAATAGCTATGCCATCAATAAATTTTTTAAATTGCAAGTTTTTGTAATTTAAAATTATGCACAAAATATAAGCTTATAGATCATATAGTAAATGATATCCGATTGACATAAAATTTAATATGTGCATTAAGGGCGTAAAGAACATGCAATTCAACGGTTAGATTTTCAAAATATATTATAGTATTTATTTTATTGAGTGAGTTTGTAGCCTTAAGCTACAACCAATTTTGTAGCTAAACTTTGTCCATCTTGTAATCCATCTTTCTTGTTAGGAAGAATGACATACATGGAGAAAATTCTTTTATCTTGTCCTTTTCGATATGGAATTTTAAGAACCTTAAAACTTTTGAATGATCCATAAAAATGTTTCTCCTTTGTTTTTGCAATCATGAAAGGAACCCGAATTGGTTTACCATCAAGGGGATAAAAATCTTTATGTTGAGTCCTATTCATATCAAAAGCATTTAACCAAGCTCCCTTGAAATAAAGTGCACTCGCTAGGATGAATATTGTTTCTTTATTAATGGCGTTATGTGGGAGAAGCTCTTTTATGAGCCCTTTCGTCGCATTATTTGCCCATAAATTCACTTCATTCCTTGCTATTTCCGCCTACAAAAATATTTCAATGTAAAAAGTTATAAATAATCATTGTCAAAGAGATTTGGTGGCAAACAACATTCTAAATCAATAGCAGTTTGTGGCAGTGACCTTTATTAAGGGAAACTATTGTGCCTTAAAGCACATAAAAGGCTACTAATGAGTGCCATTTAGATAATACACCGTAGGTGAACCTTAATTCTTGTGCAAGAAAACAACAGGCCATTTGTGCATTTAGAAGAAGCCACTCTTTTGTTTATTGCAAAAAAGAAAAATAAGAAAAAAAGAAGACACAAAAAAAGTTTTAATATGTGTAAACAACTACATTAAGTATTTAGACAGTCCTTATACAAAATTTAAATAAACATTAGGGTTTAGACAGTCATTTAATTGTATATACATAATATCGTTAGAATGGAGAACTAATTTTGGTATAGATTCTATTTCTTTTTCAACTATTATTAGTAAAGGGCCTTTTTTTTCAGCTATTTAAATGTAAGGCAATTAACAGTATCATAAAATTACAAAACATGTTATAGAAGTCTTTCAAACAATATCCTAAACTAAAGAAAAGCTAACAGTTCTTGTTTGACATTAAAAAAAAATCCCTAAAAAGTCTTAAAAGTCAATAAAAGAAAAACTATAAAAGATATATTTCCATACATCTCTCTCTCAAGAAAAAAAGAAAGGAGAAAAGGAAGCCCTTTTCATTTCACAAATCATCAAACAACTCTCTTTCTCTGTGAAGAGAACCTTTTCTCTCTAAAAGAAAGTCTCCCTCTTCTCCCCCTTTCTCTATTTACCACCTATTTCCATTATCATTGCTTACCACAACAAAACAAATAACAACTTATGTTATTCTTGGTCTTCCTCCCATAAAAAGGGAAAAGAACAACAAGAACAATCATATTCATAGCACCCTTTCTTCTCAAAAAAAAAAAAAAAAAAAATTCAATTCATAACACCCCTAACGAAGAGTTTTTCTTCTTATAAAAAAATTAGGTTTTAGATTAAGTTACCCTTAAAAAGAAAAGAAAGAAAGGAAATCGACAATTGAAGTGACGAAAGCTATTAGAACATCACCATTAGCGGCAATGAAGAACTCTGTTAATGCCATGGTCAAGACCTAACCCTAACCCTACTCTTACTCTTCTACTCTAAATTTACACAACATTCATAGTAAAAATCTTTCAAACAATATCCTAAACTAAGAAAAGCTATGGGTTCTTGATTTCTTGGAAAACCCAGAAAGTCTTAAAGATTCAATTCACGAAAAACTCTACAATCAGTATAATAAAAGTCTCAAAATCTTTTACCACAAAAAAAAAGTCTCAAACTCTACAAGCAGTATAATAAAAATTACAAAACATATAATAAAGGTCTTTCAAACAGTACCCTAATCTAAGAAAAACTAAAGGTTCCATTGTTTGACAAAGAAAACCTACAAACAGTATGATACAAAGTCTCAAACTCTACAAACAGAGAAGAAGTTTCATACCTGATTAACAAAGTCAAGAGTGTGGGCTTCTGCTTTGAAAACGGTTTTGGCAAACTCCTTGAAAGAGGGTTTGAGAGAGAAAGGTTGATTAGTCCAAAGGGTATTAAGAGAAGAGAGAAACAGTCCTTGATTGTTGTTCTCAATGGGTGCTCCAGCATCAATCATTAGCAAGGACTTGGCTTTGAGATCGTTCAAGTCCTTTGCTCCAAGGAACCACATCAATTGCTCCAAGGTACGACCCATAGAAGCAAAAGTCAACAAATTCAATGCGTTGCCGATTGAGATTGGAGACATCACGACATTCTTATTGCAACCCTGGTTGATCTCATTGAGAGTGAGTTGCCAAGCCATGTGCATACAGAGTTCCATCTTTTCCTGTAAATATTATCAGTATACTTTCATGGGTGGGGGAGTATGTGAACTTATATTGGTGGAGTAGCGTAGTTTTTACGTATTTCATTCATATGACAAATACGCTGAGTAGCGTGATTTTTAAGTTTTCCGTTGGGAGAGTAGCGTCATTTTTACAATTAGAAGCGTTTTTGTTTTTTTTTTTTTTTTTTTATAGAAGCGTTTTTGTTTTTTTTTTTTTTATCATTTCTTAAAAAAAAAAAAAAAAAAAATTGCTGAAAATGTGAAGGGAAAAAAAAAAAAAAAAAAGAAGAATAGAATTGTGGCAATGGTATTGCCGAAATAGGTGAAAAAAATGATAAGTGCATACAATTTTTACAACAAATTTTAAGTGATAGGTTGTTATTTTTGGATTAAAAAATTAATCTCAGTGTTAAATTTAAATTTGAACTAATAATAACTAATTACCTGTGATTTGTTGTGAAAATGTTGTAAAAATATTGTGAACGTAACACTTTTTTTTTTTTTTAATTTCTCCCCAGATTTCGGCAACCACAAATTTTTTTTTCCTCTCATTTTTGGCAATGACATTGTCACAATTGCCAAAAAAAATTTTCACCTATTTTGGCAATCCCATTGCCACAATTTCATTCCAAATTTTTTTCCCCCTACCATTTTCGGCAATGACATTGCCACAATTACTAATTTTTTTTTCTAGCAGGAATTTCGATAACACCGCCAAAATTCAAAATTTTCTCTCTCTCACTTTTCCTCTTTCTCTCTCATACTTTTGTTGAATTTCGGCAACACCATTGCCGAAATTCATTCTCTTTTCTCATTTCACTAAATAAGTTGGAACAGTACCTATAACGCAAATAAACTCCGAATTTAGCAATATTTGGCCAAAAGACTCGAAGAAAGGATGCCTTTTAGTGTTAACGATGAGATTTGACCAAGCATAACATACATATATATATTTAGGGTGGTCATTAAGAAATTTTAATTATACAAATCTAATAAAGCGATAACTTGAATAGATCAATGTCACAAAATAATGCATATATTCACGAAGTATTACAATTTCATTCTACTAACATAGAGAAAAAGGGAAAAAAAAAGAAAAAAAGAACTGATAATAGATAAAATGAGAATTGATAATGCTAAGATGAAAGTAATAAATTAAGTGAAAGAGTTTGAAATGATAAGATATATATATATATATATATATATAATATTTGCTAGAACTATGAGTCGAGTCGCTAAGGAGTAAAGAGAGCAAAATTGTTGCGACTACAAAGTCAAAAAAAGTATAATTGTCCTCACCAACAAAGAGAATTTACAACCACAATATTTTTCTTGGTATCATTTTTTAAGGAAAAATGAAATTATGAACTATTTTTATTAAATAGGTTGAATGAGTTACAAATTCAAGTAATTAACAATTTTTATCTTTTTATTTTATAATAGGTTTTTTGTTGAATAATTTGTTCACTTGTTATTGTTTGGTCTTATCTTGTTTTTGTTTGGTTTATTATTTGGGCTAATATTTATTATTGTTATTTAAGCCTTAAAAAAAAGGATTAAGAATTATGTTTGGGGGGTAGAATTAATATTGGAATAACGCTACGTCCACAAAATTTTTACAATAAATTTTAAAAAACTGTTATTAGTGGGTAAAAAAAAAAATATCATATTGGGACCAAATTAGAATTAATAACAGCTTACCACTTTAGATTTATTGTGAAAAATGTTGTGAATGTAGCATTACTCTTATTTTTTTTGAACCAAAATGTTTGTAATTCTCAAATCAGGATGTTCAACATTTTTATTAGGGCAGTCACAATAAATTAGTTTAGCATATAATTTTTTTGACAAGTATGTGTATGTATATATATATATATATATATATGAGATATATTTACATTATTGTTATAGACCAATAGTTAATGATGTAAATTACGAGTCGCAAAAGTTAAGTGAAAATGTGACGTCAAAGCATAACATAAGGAGTACATTAACATCATTGTAATAATATTTAGATGACATAAAAATTGGTTCTCTTTCATTAAAAAAAAAAGAAAGTAAGAAGTGGTTCTCATACTTACATCTGAGGGATAATAAATGGGGGGAAAAAAAAAAAAGACTACTCTCCAGAATTGCATAAAATTCATTTAAAAAGTAACCTAAACATTATGAATTTAGTGGGTTTGGAAATACAATTTTACACTCCATCCAAATAAAATTTGCAAACCTCCTTTAAAATTTAACCTTGAAAGACACATCAAACCTCCTTTAGCATAAACAAATATCAATTAATCATAAGCGGGTTAAGTACAACTCCAACAAAGAACACGACCCCGAATATCTCTTCTCTAATCATGAATATGAACGGATAGTCTGCCACAAACTTGGAGGTGGAGGAGGTTGATATGGTGAACAACCACATAGAGGAGAGCCAAAAGTCAAAGCTGTAGCCTTAGTTCCTTCCTCATTAACTCCAATAAAAGACTGGTGTAATATTGTGGAGAGAAAAACTTTGTCACTTTCAAGAGAATCAATCATTCTTGTGAAGTCCCCAGCCATCTTAAAAGGTAAGGTCAATACTATATTTTGCATGATTCTTGAAGCATCAAATCCATACGAAAACTTAAACTTTGGAATTCACATCTTGGAAAGATTTACTTCTTTGACCTCAAAGCAATCACCCAATAACTCTCGGTGGAATTGAAATTTTGAACAAGATCTTGTAATCCATCTTTCTTCTCAGGAAGAATAACATACATTGAGAATCATCTGTTATCTTGTCTTTTTTGATTTGGAATTTTAAGAACCATAAAGTTTTTGAAAGATCCATAAAAATGTTTCTTCTTTGTGTCTGCGATCATGAAAGGAACTCGAATTGATTTTCCATGTAGGGGATAAAAATCTTCATGTCAAATCAATTTCACATTAAAAGCATTTAACCAAGCTCCTTTGAAATAAAGTGCATTGGCAAGGATGAGTATTGTCTCTTGATTAATAATGCCATGTACGAGAAGCTCTTTTATGAGCCCTTTTGTGGCACTCTTTGCCCATAAATTCACTTCATTCCTTACTATCTCCGCCTACAAAAATATTTCAATGTAAAAAAGTATTAATAATCTTTTGTCAAAGAGATATGGTGGCAAACAACAGTTTATATTTGATGGCACCTTGTCGCAGTGATCTTATAGGGAAACTATTGTGCCTTATAGCACTTAAAAAGGATATTAATGAGAGCCATTTTGATAACACACCATAGGTGAACCTTAGTTCTCGTGCAATAAAACAAGAGGCCATTTGTGCATTTAGAAGAAGCCACTCTTTTGACACTCGCAAAAAAGAGTTTTAATATGTGCAAAAACTACAATCACGAAAACCTAGAAAGTCTTAAAGATTCAATTCAAGAAAAACTCTACAATCAGTATAATAAATGTCTCTAAATCTTTTACCACCAAAAAAAAAAAAAGTCTCAAACTCTACAAACAGTATAATAAAAACTACAAAACGTATAATAAAGGTCTTTCAAACAGTATCCTAATCTAAGAAAAACTAAGGGTTCTATTGTTTGACAAAGAAAAACCTACAAAGTCTTAAAAGTAAATTCAAAGAACTCCACAAATAGTATGATACAAAGTCTCAAACTCTACAAACAGAGAAGAAGTTCATACCTGATTAACAAAGTCAAGAGTGTGGGCTTCTGCTTTGAAAACGGTTCTGGCAAACTCCTTGAAAGAGTGCTTGAGAGAGAAAGCCTGATTAATCCAAAGGGTATTAAGAGAAGCAAGACTTAGTCCTTGATTGTTGTCCTCAGTGGGTGCTACAGCTTCAACCATTAGCATGGACTTTGGCTTTGAGATCATTCAAGTCCTTTGCTCCAAGGAGCTGCATAAATTGCTCCAAGGTACGACCCCATGAACCGAAAGCCAGCAAATTCAATGCATTGCCCATTGAGATTGGAGACATCACGACATTCTTATTGCACCCCTGGTTGATCTCATTGTGAGCAAGTTGCCAAGCCATGTGCATACCGAGTTCCATCTTTTTCCTTTAGGCTTACACTTCTTTTCCTTCTGAGTCTCGTAAATATTAGGCTACTTTCGTGTGTGGGAGTTTGTGTGAACTTGTATTAGTATTTATAGGTAGAGTTGCGTGATTTTTACAGGCCATTAGTAGCGCTTTTTTTATTCAAACTGATAACTCATGGCCGTTAGGACTTTTTGTAGCCGACTAATAGTGTTGCAATGGGTAAAATCAAGTTCTACTTGGTTAAGGATTAGTGCACAGGAAGCCCACTAGCCGAGTTTGCCTAATATAAGTATGTTATTATTTGGGCCTTGCTTAATTGTATTTGTGAGAACGAGTTAGCCTCATAGGAGAAATAGTGCAACAATATTATAGTCAATAGTATATTTGGGGCTTGGTATGGTTTATGTCTGTGTGCCAGTATTGTAACATCGACATGGATTTAGATTCGGTGCAATAATGCACCATGTAATTACCCTTTGTTGTGATATATAAAAAATAACATGGTAAAAAAATTTATGACCTCATACTTTTTAATTTTTTTTTTTATTATCTTAACTTTTACATCCCACAATTGAGTGGTAATCAATATGCTATTGCACAAAATCTAAATCCTCAACTTCATACGGATTAAAGGGGAAAAAAAAACGGGCAAAAGAGAATATAAACATGTTAGTTCGGTCTCACTCCCTGATGATACATTCTGCACCTCTTTGATATAGAGTTATTAGAGCATTCACATCAGTCCATGTATAAGTGTATATAATAGAAAAAATGCTCAAATTTACACATTTTTGTTCAAAAATAGCCCACATCAGTCTGTTTAAAATCTTGCAAAATCTTCTAAAATTATCAACGAGCTACAGTAACCATGCAAATATGCACGGCTACTGTAGCATGTGCAAATCAATATTTTATATTATTTTCTCTCTCACCGGTCTAAGCTCTCTCTTCTTTCTCATTTCACTCTCTCTCTCCCCCTTTCCCTCTCTTCATCTAAAAAAGCAGAGCCGATCAACCATCCACCCGCCACCACAATCCAGTACCACCCCACCACCACCATTACAACACATAATATTCCAGCCAAAAAATCAATGGAAAATCAAACCAAAAATCAACAGAAAATGGAACCCAAAATCAATAAAAAAATCAAACCAAAACTCACGCCCCAGCTGCTATCGCCGCTACCATGGAAGCTTGGGTGGAGTGTTCGCTGCTGCCATGAGAGAGTGAAGATTTGGACCACTGTTTGTGGCGGTGTTGCAGCTGATCTTTAGAGTTATGGGCCACGGAGAAGAGAGAGTGCTGTTCTGATATTGGGGTAGTAGGTAATGGGTAGGTGGGAAAGATAAATAATAAAATAATAATAATAAATGATTATTTAAAGAAAGATTAGTGTATAATAGATGAACTGATGTGGGTATTTTGTAAAAGTGATGGTGTAAAATAGAAAAAGTAGGTTTTTTTGTGTAAAATAGACGGAATTTTTACACATACTGATGTGGTTGCTCTTAGAGTGTATATATATATATATATATATATATAATTTTTTTGGGGGGGAATTTTCAACAAAGTTTAGAAAGGACAGTTTTCTATCTCTTAATCAGAAGAGATGCCTTGTCCATTGATTATAGGGTACCCTTGGAAAAAAGAGGTCTTTAACTACTTTGGGGTAGTTTTTTTTTTTTTTTTTAAATTTATTTTATTAATAAATGGTGATATTAGGGTTTCTTCCACCAAATGCATGCGCCCTAAGTATATGCACACATGTTTTATGAATGCATACACAATCCTATATGAGAACTGTTGGGCTTTGTGAAGCCTAATTGTGTTTGATCTGGTTGACGACTTGACCTGACTCGAAATAATGTTGCATGGTTTTTAATGGGAGAATCTTGTGCGCAGGATATAGAAACTGTTTTTGGTGATTAGGGTTTTGTTGTTGTTGTCATCTTTAGAGAGTGTGAAAAACTGTAACCGCACTTTGTATTTTCCCTGATAATAGTGAAATCCCTGCAATTCTGTAGACATAGGTAAATTACCGAACCACGTAAATATTGTCTTGTGCGTGTAATTGTTTTCTTTGGCGTGTATTTTCTCTATTTTTTGTTTCTCACAGGTTGAGAATTTCGGGTTAATTCCCTACAAGAACTACTATTTTTGTTTCCAACCTAAATTTCCTTGAGCCATATATGATTGTTTTGGCTCGCTAATGGTGATTTTTCAATTCTAGAAGTAGGAAGCTATTTTGTCATTATAGCTTTGGGGACCTAAGTAGTACAAAACAAGGTGTATGTTAGAGTCATAGTTTCTATGTAATTGACTAATCCTTTAAGAAAACGTACTTTACTTGTAATTGGGTAAATCTAAGTTGGGTTTAATATATCAAGAAGTATGTTTTTCAAACATATTAAGTGGTATCATTAAAGACATGAAGGTTGATCCAAAAAACAAGTGAAGAAAAGTTGTTTTATTAAGTCTTGACACAAGCTCAACAAATACTGCTATCAAAGTTTAATGGAAAAACTCGACACAAGCTCGATTTATTGAGATCTACGATTTTAAAATTTCCAGATCTGAAATTTGGCCCATGATAACTTGGATGATTAGGACTTCTCTTCTTACAACCCTAGTCATATATGAGGCTTATTCTAAAAGTCATCATACACAAAAACAAAGACTTAGAACTCATACACTTTGTAAGAAGCTACTGCGTTTTGTGCACCTTAAGATTTTGTAACTAAGTGCTTTTGGATCTTCATCATTTATGAAGTGAAGAACTTTGCAGCCAACAATAATCAATCAAGTTGCTAGAGTTAGTCACGTACTAGGATCCGTGCAAAAGAGTTAATCACAGATTGGAGATTTGTGCAACAAATAAAAGAAGACTACTACAATATCAAGTTCAATTGGGTATTGAAGCGAAGGTTCAACTATATGTTGGTATTTTTCTGATAGGCCAGGGTAGTGGTAAGATTTTGTAACCAAGTGCTTCCGGATCTTCATTGTTTATAAAGTGAAGAACTTTACAACCAACAACAATCAATCAAGTTGCTGGAGTTAGTCACATACTGAGATCTGTGCAAAAGAGTTAATCACAGATTGGAGATTTTTGCAACAAATGAAAGAAGACTACTACAATATCAAGTTCAATTGGGTATTGAAGCGAAAGTTCAACTGTATGTTGGTATTTTTCGAATAGGCCAGGGTAGTGGTAAGATTTCTCATACTTGTAATTGCTTGATTATTGATTAGTGGATTCTTAGGAGTGGTGACCTTAAATTCACCTAGTGGAGTTTTTGCCTTGCGAGAGGTTTTCCCCATTTGTCAACAAATCATTGTGTTAATTTATTTTTTGCTGCATTTAGTTTATTTGGTGATTTGTTGGTGCCTCCACGATACGATATGTATGTATTTGATCTAATTAATTAACTTGGGTAATTGAATTAATTAACTGGGGTCAATCTATCTTAACCCAACAATGTAGACATAGGGCATATTAAGGATGGGATTCATGTAGTTTACTACACTATGAATGCTAGAATACTATTTACGCCACCTAAGTGTGTGATCACTTATAAATTTGTTCCTTAACTATAATGCCAATGTGTTATTTCCGTCAAAATTTATTAGAATCTTGCTATGAAACATCTCCAAAATCTCTCTTTGAACACAAAAGTAGAAGAAATGATACTCTTTTTAGGTGGGTTAACAATGCAAATGTGACAAAACATAACATGAGGGGTACATTAACATTGTTGTAATAGTCGATAATGTAAACTAAAGTCTTAAAAGTTAGTTGGATGATTTAGAAGTGACTCTAAAATTTAAGGGTGTAAGTAGAATTTAGTTGACATTGAAAAATCAACAATCTCATTCTTGCAAGCTTTTTTTATTTTTATTTATTTTTTATTTATTTATTTTTTTTTATTTTTTAAAATTTAGAATTCTAAGTATTTGTAACACACACATGGAAAGAATGGAAAAAGTTTTTAAAAAAACTTACAGTGGTGTATATCCAAAATGTCCTAACTTACAGTATTTCTTTTGAGAATACTAAGTATTCTTGCAAGCTAGTAGGTTGCAAAACAAGAGAACCATAATCTTCTAGCTATCATTATCTTGTTTCAATTTTAATTATATAACCAACCGTCAAAATTAATAATTTATTCTTCACTTACAATTTACCACTCATTGTTTGTCTAGCAATGTTCTTCAAGGGCAGAAGTTATTAACATTTCAAATGGCACGGGAGCCTACACCATTTGATGAATGAAGCGTATGTTCTCAAAGATATAACCAACCAAATATATAAACAATTAAACACAAGAAAAATAAGCACTTTTTTTTTTTTTTTTGCTAAATGAAAAAGAAGCACACAATTTGATCTAATAAGCTTTTCAATATACATAATATATACATTTTAAAGTTTTCTGTTTTTCCCTCACCTAATTATACTGATCTTAATGAAATATTTTATTTAAAGAACCTTTTTGGCATTTGAGATAAAGAAAAATCTTTCGTTTAATTGCAATTGAAAATTAACGGTTACTATTTAAATGCTGCTAATGAATTTAAATTTATTTCATAAATCCACTTTTGTTTTCACAAATCATATAATTAATCTTACAAATAAATCTCATTCTTAGAGAGGTTTAATTCTAAAGCTCTATTAATATAAAAATTAGAAATACCACTTAGTATAAAAAAAAAACTAAAAAGTCAATAAGTTAGGAATAATTAATTTTAATATATTATTTAAAAAAAATTAATTTCAATTTTTAAAGTTCTAAAAAACAAAACTATTATATACATGACATCAATTAGGGTGGTAAAATTGGACAAGACCCGTGAACCCGATACAACACGACATGAAATTATAAAATTATGGGTTGAGGCTTAACGGGTTCGTGTCATATTCGGGTTGACATGACTGACCTGTTTAATAAATGTGTTGGGTTAGTGTTGAACACATGAACCTGTTTGACCCATCTAATCCGTTTAATTAAATGACATGTTACCAATATACCCATATAAACTTATTAGTTATTGTGATTTATTTTCTTTGATATATTGTGATTGATTATTTGTGATATTTGGATATGCTTTAGTTTTAAACAAGGAAGTCAATACCGTACCGGAGGCTGTATCGGTTTGGCCAGTGGTACGATATATTTCAGATATCAGTCAATACTGGTGTACAGTTTCGAATTTACCGCTATTTTCATAAATAGATATATAAATATAATATTTTCTAGGTATAATATTTTATTTAAGCAAAATTTTCTTTGGACTAAAGAAAAATCAACTAATTTATTATTCTTTACTTGTCAAAAAATGATAATATAAATATTAAAAACAATGAAATGGCCTTATGGGTACATTAGTAAAGAATGAATATATTAATGTTTAAAAAAAAAATGAACAGCAAATAAATTCAGACTTATTCATTACAAATAACAATTTACAATGTTTTTTTTTTTTTTTTTTGGTTAAAAGGCCATTCATATAAAACCAACAAAAGAAGACTACACAGATACAGCTGCCATACTAGCAGCAACTAGTCTAGCATAATACAAACCATTATTGTCCTTAGCAACTAAAGTTTCTAGTTTAGCAGTAAAAGGAAACTCAAAAACAACAAAATCTTCCTTCATAACACTACCCCATTTTGCCAACCAATCTGCACACTTGTTGGCTTCTCTAAACACGTGGGGCACCCTTACTTGAGGAAGCTTGCCCAAAAGATACCTGCAATCAAAAAGCAGAGGAGCATAGGCAGAATTAGGATTTTTATTAGAATTAAGCAGCCCCACAATCACCTTAGCATCTAGTTCCACTTCCAGCTGCCTAATTCCCATATGATCCGCTAGTTTCAACCCGTCTCTTAGAGCCCATAGCTCAGCAATAATACTTGAGGTGAACCCGATTGATCTTGCATATCCCCTAACCCAAGCACCTTGACTATTAATTTCTAATGATTCCTCCACCTTTTGCGTTGCTTGGATTACCAAAAGATGCACCATCCGAATTAAGCTTAAACCAATCCTCCCTTGGTTTATTCCATGCCATTGGTATAGCAAACTTAGCAGTGGCTGTTTTAGCTTTACTCACACAAAAATGGTATTCTCTAGTTTGATTAATACACTCAATGGGCAGCCACGGGTTGGGAATAGAGTTTTCAAAAACAATCTTGTTCCTATTTTTCCAAAGAGCTGAAATGGTGAATAAGAACACTGAACTCCATGGCATATCAGATTTGTGCTTAACAAGACTCATACTATTTGATTGCAGCCACTCTTCCAAACTTCCCAAGAAGGTATGTACAAGTGCTTGTGGAACTTTAGCACAACTCCAATATTTGCGAGCTAGCTCACAGTCACGTAGCAGATACGTAATGGTCTCATCATGCCTTTTGCAAACAAGGCACTTGCCATCACAATTTATCACTCTTGCTGCCAAAACACTCTTAACGTGAACACTAGTATGTAAACACAGCCAAAGAAACATGATGATTTTAGGCAAAATGTCAAGCTTCCATATCCACTGCCCCTTGAATGAAGTTTCTGAAGAATCATCCTCAATACATCGCAGGTAGGCTGACTTGGTGGAGAAATCACCATCTCTAGTGAATCTCCACATAAGGGAGTCCTCTCTTTGACCAAAATCCTGAATAAGAATAGCCTTGATTCTATCCTTTATAGTGTCTGGCAACTCAAATGAAATTAAATCCCAATTCCAGCCATCCACACCCCTAAAATCTTCCATGGTGAGAGATAAATCCCTAGGGCATAAAGGTCCTTGAATCAAATCCCTTAGAGAGTCACCCTTTAGCCATTTGTCAAACCAAACTTTAGTCCTTACTCCATTTCCTACACCCTAACAGATTCCACTAGAAAAAAATAGGGAATCCGATTTTTATGGCTTTCCAGTTAAGGGAGCAAGGGAGATCATCAAGATCCCTTGCTCTCGTTCTAGAGGGAGAGCAATATTTCTTCAATATGACCTTAGCCCATAGTGCCTTCTTCTCTTGGTACATTCTCTAATTCAGTTTAGCAAGCAAAGCTATGTTCTTAGCTTTGGCTGCTGGAATTCCGAGACCTCCATCCTCTTTGGGCCTCACAATCTTGCTCCAACCAACAAGATGCAACTTCCTCTTCTCACTCGTGGATCCCCAGAGGAAGTCCCTATTCAATTTATCAAGTTTATCACAAATATGAGAAGGGAGAGCCACCCCTTGCATAATGTGGTTAGGAATGGCTGACATAACAGATTTGATTAGTACAGCCTTACCTGCGAAGGATAAAAATTTCGCTTTCCAACCCGAGAGTTTATGCATGACTTTGTCCACCATAAAATTATATTGTCTACTATTTGAAATGGCTATCAATCATTAACTATCAATTATGGTAGAAACAGAGACGAGGGTGGGGGGTGATAGGGAGGCAAAAATTATAGAAGGCCTGCCTTTTGATGGGAGCATTGTTATTGATACAGTCGGGTATGCTGGAGGACTCTGGATTCTCTGGAAGACGGAAGACGTGGAGGTAATCCTGCTATCAGCCACGAAGCATGAAATACATGCAACGGTTAAGGTGTGTTCTTCTAATTTATCTTGGCTTATATCAGCTATTTATGTTAGCCCTAGAATAGCAGAAAGAAAAATTCTCTAGAATAATTTAAAAATTGTTAGCCAGCTGCACAATCTCCCTTGGCTCATGTTGGGTGATTTCAATGAGGTGCTAAGTGGGGATGACAAATTTGGCGGGAACGGTGTTAATCTAAATAGGGCCTTAGAATTTAAAGAGTGCTTGGATGAATGTAATATGCTGGATTTGGGCTTTGCCAGCCCAAAGTATACTTGGACGAATAGTAGGCCTATTACGGACCTTCTCTTAAAAAGGATTGATAGATGTTTCGCTAACCCAACTTGGAGAACCCTGTATTTAGATGCCACTGTTACCCATCTGCCTAGAATCTGGTCGGATCATTGCTCGGTCCTTTTGGAGCTATGTAGACCATACGTGTGCCATCTCAATAAACCATTTCGATTTCAGACGACGTGGTTACTGCACTTGGAATTTCCTTCAGTGGTGCAACATGCATGGTCGGAAAATAGAGGGTCGGAAAATAGAGGGCTACACACAACTATTTCAGATTTGAGTAATGCTACAGCCACAAACTTTTTTACAACATTTTTACAAACTATTGATGTGACAAATTCTTATTAGTTCTAAAATGGGTCCACTACTAACATTACATTTATGTTTATCAATAGTTATTTAAAAATTACTAAAACCACATCAACAGTTTGTAAAAATGTTGTAAATTAGTTTGTGTCTATAACATTACTCTTCAGATTTTGCTATTACAGCTAAAAAATGGAATTCTGAAGTGTTTGGAAATTTATTTACTAGAAAGAGAAGAGTTCTGGCCAGATTGAATGGTGTTCAGAAAGCTCTGGCTGAAAATCCCAATGGTTTCTTAATTGACCTGGAAAAGAAATTAATTGAAGAATATTCGCTTATCATGCTCTAGGAAGAGGAATATTTGGCGCTTAAATCAAGATTGAATGCAGCCAATTTTGGGGATCGCAACACTTCTTTCTTTCATGTGACTGCTGTGGTAAGACGTCATAGAAACAAAATAAAATGCATTAAAGATTCTGTTGGGAATTGGATTCTTGATGATTTGGAGATTAAGGATCATATAAAAGCTGGGTTTTAGAAACTGTATGCCACTGAATCCCTCTACTCCCCAATTGCTTCAAATGTTTCAGATTTTGCTTGTAGCTATCTTTCTGAAGAAGACAACACTAAAGTTGATACTGAAGTTTTTGTTGAAGAAATAAGGGATGGTTTGTGGTCTCTCAAAGCTTTTAAAGCCCCTGGCTTGGATGGTTTTCATGCGGGTTTCTTTCAACATTTTTGGGCAGATGTGAAGAACTCGGTTTGCAAGGAAATTAAGGAGGTTTTTAGCAATGGAATCATACCGAGTTATCTTAATGAAACCCTTGTGACCTTAATCCCAAAATGCCAAAGCCCTGAGACCCTTAATAATTACAGGGACTAGCTGGACCTTCTGGAACTTAATAGTAAGGGTAATGAAGGAAAGTTTACTAGGCTATTTGAGTCTAGAGAAGTGGAGGACCCGGCAATAGGTAATGTACGTGTTTTGTCAGTGGATAACTCTCAAAAGAAAATATGTGCAGTTAATGTGAATGACATGGAGGTCTGCCAGGAAGCTTTGAGCAGTGGGAATGCCGTGTGCAGTGAAAAATCTCAGAGCTATACAGGGATGGATGAGATTAGTAACAAGACCCATCAGAAGCATAAATCAAAAAGCAATGAAAGTTTGGGTATTAAGAGCACCAAAAGCCTTAAGGGATCTAAAATTCAGAAGTGCTTATTAACAAGCTTGGGAGGCAGAAGCGAGTTTGTCGGGAGTGATGAGCTTGAGAATGGAGGGAATTTTATTGGGAATGAGTCCAATACCTTAATCCGGCTGGGCCATATGGTATCGAAATAGGACTGTGGTAATACCAGACGAGATGATTGCACAAATCAGGGCCACTCTGACGGAGACGCTGGGTTGGTTCGAGGAGGAGTTGGGCCAAGCTTGGAAGCACATATTTCCCATAACCCCATCCAGCATCAGAACTAGGAATCTGGCACTGGACCATTCGGCTTGGAATCTCACACCCAACTTGTGGTGGAAATTCCTCACGGATGTTCCAGCGGTTTCGATGGAGGCATTAGAGGAGTTGAGCAGGTAGCGGCGGCCATCAGTTGTGCCCCATTGGGACGAATCGAGTTGGATCATCCAAGAAAGGAAACTGGTGGACTTCAGAGGAGCAGTCACAACCCACATGGGAAACCACCCTTCTCTGAAGCTCATTCAATCCTTGCACCAGTGCAAAAACTAGATGCACTCCTTTATTGCAGGGAGGACATAATAGGCATCTTGAAATATATGATGATATGGAAATCGAATTGGATGAGGTCCAAAGATATTCTGAGGAGGATGGGATGGAGTATGGTGGAAGCAGCTGTAATGAATACTAATCCCATGGAGATTGAGGTTCCTTTGGGTCAATTTACAAAGTTGAAAACTTGGAATTAGTGATTTTGCTTTAATGAGAGTAATTCTATAATTGTGACGGTGGGCTAGTTGATGCCAGCTATTGTTTAAAAAAAGAGTGTTTGGTCTTATCTCTTTTCTCTAATAAAAGAACCACAACTGAACTGACTACAGCTTTTTTTTTAGCCCTTGGACAAGCGAGCAAAGCCAAAAAAAAAAAAAAAAAAAACAAGATTTGAAGAATTTTTTTGCCATTATTCTCAAGTCAAGACCGAGATCGAGAGAGAGAGAGAACTGCTACCCAGCCTACTCCGGGCAATTCTCGATTGCGTAAGTTCACAAATCTTTGGATTTTTCAGTTTCAGTATTCTTTTGGGTATTAGCTTTGTTTTGGAAACCAATTCCTTGTGATTGTGAACCCAAAAAATGAGAGAATCGTGTTTCGGCCAGGTATCCATTTACTGGCCGAAACAGCTGAATTTTGCCGGTATAGTCGATAAGTCGCCGGTACGGCCGGTATTTTTTTGGGTACGAAACAGGGGGTATATTTGTACCGGTGCACTGACCGGCATGGTATATACCAGTCATATCGATTGGTATGGTACGGTATTGACTTCCTTAGTTTTAAATGATTAGTTTTGAATTTTATATTAAAAATATTTATTTATTTGTTTTTTCTTAATTTTTTTTTTTTCATTTTGATAAAATTTGATAAATAGATCGACATGACTGACCCGTTTAATAAATGTGTTGTGTTAGGATTGAGAAATCTTAACCCGTTATATATCGAGTTAATGTTGACTTATATAATCGAATACTCATAAATTTACACGACACGAATCTAACACGGAAACACAAATTGCCACCCTCATCAACATTTCAAAGCTCTTTGCGACGAAAAAGGCATGGTGCAATTTTCTTAAGCAAATCGAAGCCAAACCGACCAACCTGCACTTGTTCTCGATCCTTGTTCTTGCACTATAATATACAAGGTCAAAAGTATTCACTGACTTCTCAGACACCCAAGAAAAAAAAAAAAAAAAGAATTCTAATAATCAAGGGTGTTTTCGTAATTATGCAAAGCATGACCAATATTTTACATCTTTATCTCCTCCTTGTACCAATTTCTCATCTTCCTCGATCGGTTCCTCACTCTCACTCTAGGGTCTAGACAGACAGACACACACTTCTGACTTCTGAGTAAAAAAAAAAACTACTTTTAAAACAGCAGACAATGACTTCACACCATGCCCATGACCATGCCCATGCCCATGACCATCATCATCACGACCATGATCATCAACACCACCATCATGATCATGACCATGATCATACTCATGGGGATTCAACAACAAAGTCATGGGTGGGCCCTGATGGGAAGGTGTACCACAGCCATGATGGACTGGCACCACACTCACATGAACCCATATACTCCCCAGGCTACTTCAGCAGAAGAGCTCCACCACTTCTCACCAGGGATTTCAATGAAAGAGCTTTCACTGTTGGCATTGGTGGCCCTGTTGGTACTGGGTATCCTCTATTTCCCATTTTAACTATTCTATTTTGTTGCTTGCTTCACATTACCATGACAATTTACACCCATCTATTTTTTTTTTCTCCTTAAAAAAAAAAAAAAAAAACTGAGAAATGATTGATTATAATTCTAGTTTATGAACTGCTAATTTTTAGGTTCCTTTAAGTTCATGTCTATTATTAAGATTCAAATTCTTATGGGTTACTGGGTAGTGTTAGTTGGTTTAAGTAGTCAACTTGGTAACTCATTTATTTTCATAAGTTCTTCCTCAATTAATTAGAAAGGGCTGTGCTCTTGTCCCTCATCATTCTTTCTGGATAAGTGCAAATGTTTGAGAAGGGTGGCATTCACAATGAAATCAAGTGCTAACATTGTATTTGTTAGTCTATTCTATTAACCTATTTATCATTCTTTTTGGATAAGTTCAAAAGTTTGAGAGGCATTCACGATGAAATCAAATACTAACATTGTAGTTGGTAGTTTATTCCATGAACCGATTTATTTGAGTCATTTTCATTATTATAGTGAATATTTCTTTCAGGCTTCAATGTCTTTTGACACTTGATGATGTGCACTTGTATACAATTTTGAGCTTTGGTTGTTTCTTCCTATCATTGTTTTTGACATATTTGCCTTGTTAAGTATCATTCTCTTGAAATGTGAATATGGATGATTAAGAGGGAAAATAGAGATATATGATTTTTGATGCCTTCATATAGGATTTTTCATTCATCCAGCCCTTCATTCAAACTTCATTGCTTGATTCCCCTTTTATTTCAATTTATATATTGTGCATTGCTAGCCTGTTAAACTCAATGAACAGGTAATGATGCAGTTCTCTTTCATGCATACAGGAAAACAGCTTTAATGCTGGCTCTCTGTAAATTCTTGCGGGACAAGTACAGTCTTGCTGCAGTAAGTAGAATTTCTAAAAGCTTTGAATTTTTTTCTCGATTATGATTTATTCCTTCAGTGTTAATGAATTTATAGATTTGGAATTGATGATTTCCGCTCACATTTGAGCTATTTAAAAGATCATCAAACAGAAATGCAGCTTTTTTAAGGAAAAATTTAGCACTTTGCTGAACATAACCAAACCAATCAACAGCCGATCCTTGGTGAAAATTAAGAAAGAGAGGGGACAAAAGAGAAAAGAAAAAAGAAGTGTCACCTTCACTATTTTAAACTGAATAATTGCTTGAAAGTATTTGCAAAATTCCAGTCCTGAGGGTACGAAGCTTTTCTTGAACTTTGTGGGGTAGTTGATGTTTGTAAAGTAAAGACCTTGAAGTCTGTGTGGATCATTTGCCTGAGGAAAGGCTATATATACATAAGATAAATTGTAACAATTAGGCTTAACCTAGAGCTTCATGTCTTGAAGTTATAGATAGATATACAGCTCATTCAAAAGAAATCTGCATTATTTTTAGTGGTTCACCGTTCACCTCAGATTGACCTAATCTCATTTCCCTTCATTACTTCCAAACGCATTCATACACATATATTTCATACTGTGTACCTATGTTTAAGCATTTCATTCTTGTATATATGTATATATTTACTAATCCCAAAAATGAATCTTGATTTATTTACAGTCTTTCTAGCTTATTATATGTAGATTTGCACTTCCCTCTTTAGTTAGTCAAGAATGGATGCTAAGTATTTAACATATTCTCAACTCATTCAGTATCTTGTTTTGAATTATTTAACATGACTGTGCCCAAAACAATATATAACCAGTTGTTTAAATTATATTATAGACTCAATATTGAAGCATGAAGTGGAAGCAAGATCTTAGATTTGCTAAGGTAGATTTTGCTTACTTAGCATATCATCTCACTTACCTTGCTTAATCTTTTTTTTAAACAGCGTATTATTTTAAATTACTTGGTTGCTATTTTTCTGGAGATCTCAAGCACCCATAAAATACAATTTTCTACCAGTTTTCTGTTTTAACAATTGCAAGAAGTGAATTAAAATGTTTCTTTATTAAAAAAGTCCAATCCATTTTGCTTCTTTGATATCAAAGGCTATCAATTTGATGGCCAGTTCAGTGTAACTGTGTAATAACTGGCAACAGTGAGCCTTGCAAGAGGTACCATCCTGATCTGGAGGAGGTGGTGGGGCAGCTGCTGCCTGCTGGTTCAACTGACCATGGAAAAGCTGCTTGCTGACTCCAAGAGAAATACAACTTCCTTTTGAAAATAACCTTATTATTCATACAAAATGATGGATGGTCTAATACAGGAGCTTCATATACATGGGAATATATATAACATTGAACCCATGCTAGACCCTTTGCATGTTCTGTGCACACAACCAGTCAACATGTTTTGATAATTTGAAGGGGGATGTTAATAGATGCTTTAAAACGGATGGATTAAGAACTATGTAATTATTGCAGGTGACAAATGATATATTCACAAAAGAGGATGGTGAGTTCTTGGTGAAAAATGGAGCACTTCCTGAGGAAAGGATTCGTGCTGTAGAAACTGGCGGCTGCCCACATGCTGCAATTCGTGAAGACATTAGCATTAACCTTGGTCCTCTCGAGGAGCTTTCTAACTTATTCAAAGCAGACATACTTCTTTGTGAATCAGGGGGAGGTACTTTCACAAAAATGATTGATGTGGAATATGTTTTATTTTAAATGGATATGAACTGATATGAAGTTGGCACGTCATAAGTTAAATTGGCAATGATGGTCATATTGGCACCACAAAAACAAAATTTGGAGTTGAGTGGCTTAAAAAAATTAATTTGGGAACACGCATTTTAATTAAGATAAAAATGGCAGTGATGATAAATCTTGGAGTTCTATTTTTTTTTTTTTTTGACATGCAGGGGGCAGGGGGAGGAATAATAAGAATGGGTCTTAATGGGGAATTAGATATTTCTAAGAAAAAAAAGGTTAGCAGCTTTAAGCACTCTGGATATTCAAAAATAAAAAATAAACGAATAGTTTGTGATCTGTTTGTAGAATATAGTTACAAAATAAGGATATCATTTATATAATAGATGATATCATGTGGCAACTAGTTTTGGCGGTTGGGATCAGTTGCTCGTAGGTTTTACTAGCTAGAGGCGAGTCCAAAGAGCTTTTCTTTAGAAAGGTTACTTGTGTTATCAAAAAAGAATATATTTACAAAATAAATTTGTAACAAAATTGCTCATATCAAATTGTGTGTAAGTGATTCAATAAAAAAGGTTTTGATATTCACTTGAATTTGTGTTGTTGCAGATAATTTAGCTGCCAACTTCAGCAGAGAACTGGCTGACTATATCATTTATATAATAGATGTCTCTGGTGGTGATAAAATTCCTCGCAAAGGTGGTCCTGGAATTACCCAAGCCGATCTCCTAGTATGTGCTTTCTTAATTTCATAGCTGTTGCTTCCATTGTGACATGCACCTACTCTGTCAGTGATCAATATTGTCGACCGATTTTAAATATTAACTACTCAGGTAGTCTGATGAAAATGAGTTGATTCCATTGGATTGCAGGTAATAAACAAGACTGACCTTGCACCAGCAGTTGGAGCTGATTTGACTGTTATGGAGCGTGATGCACTTCGAATGCGTGATGGAGGGCCATTTGTCTTTGCTCAGGTTGGGTTGAGTACACATTTTATTTGGTTATCATAAACATTCTATTCAGCATTATATTGGTCCCATGAGCTAATGGGAGCACGATTACATTAATCTTGTGTTTCCATAGAATGTGTATAATGTGAAATGTGATTTAGAAATAAAACAGAAATTAAGAGGGAGACTAATAAAATAGAGATATGACAGATCAGAATGTTCTCGATGGCATTGTTACCTGTCATAGTGCATCTTGACCTGTAAATATGTAAAAATGTGCTTATCTCAAATGTGATAAAATAAAAAATAAAACTCACTGTAAAATGCTAGGCCAGAGTTTGAAATGAGCAATTTTCTTTTAACAAATGTGGAGGTCCTTCTATTATATCATTATGTTGGGGTTCTGGACCATTCAAGGATAACTTGTTGGATAGTCATGAGTCTCATGAGTCATGACTTACACAGTAGGTTCCCACCCCACTGATCATCTACGATGCTGGGAATGTTGCTTCCTCAAATGTCACCCTCTTGGGCAGGCAATGTTAATGTAGTCCTAACCTTTATTATCTAACATCTAGCACAATATATGGACTATAGAAGAGAAAACATTGTCTTTCTATTTCGAATCTTTGATGTCCTTGTGAGAATGTCAATGTCAATATTTGTGTTGTCCATTATGTATGTATGCAGGTGAAACATGGGGTTGGTGTAGAGGAAATCGTGAACCACGTATTACAGGCTTGGGAGCTAGCGACTGGGAAGAAACGTCATTGAATTGTCTTTCACCTTGTATTTTGTATCTTATGTCACTCTTGTATTGGATAGTTATTTAAATATCTGTGCCTTCATTTTTGCAATAATTTTGACTTTGTTTTCATGCATTCTTCAAATTTGGGTACCCAAGTACTAGTTTGAATTCAGTTGTACTGATCAATATCTTTGTCTTGGATGTTATTACAAAGAGGTCTGTTGTTTGGAGAATGGAGGTCTGTTGTGTGCATTCATATCAATCCTAGAAGAGTAATTCTGAAAACGTCCTATAGTATTGGGAAATCAGCAAGTCACATGGTTTCAAATCTAAAAAACTTAAGTCTGATTGATTGTTCAGCCTATGTGCTAAACGAGTAGGACAATGATTTGTATGGATTCTAGAGAGATGTGAGGGTTTTTTTTTTCCATGTTAGGCTAATTTCCCAAACATATGTATTATGTTGATGCTTTAGAAACATTTTTGTTATGTGACAACTTTTGAAACTCTGGTCTCTATAAGATTCGAGTTACAATGTGAAGAACTTGAGTCTTTGAAACTTGAGTTCCACTAGAAACTTAAAAAAAAAAAAAAAATGAAGAAAAAAAAGCCATCTCATGATTTTCTTTATGGAAAGTGGTCACATAACAAAGCCGAGATAGTAGGTATAAAAAGTTGAGAATTGAGTGAGACCTAGGCCAATTTACATTACAAAAACCATTTAGGCGGTTAAATATATATTTCTTTCCTTTGTTCATTTTCACATGGGTGCCACCCTCCCTATTCCCTAAGGTAGCCAATATCTCTTGCCATTGTTCATTGTCCACATAAGCAGCTCGTGGACAATGAACAAATTAATGCCTTATCCGGTTATCCCTTGCAATCTCTCTCATTTCCACTATAAGTACGTACCTATATTCTCATTATAAGAGACAAATAGAAACAGAGAAGCACTGAGAGATAGAGAATAAAGATATATATGTATATGTATGTATGTAATCCTTAGTCGCTGTATTACAAGTACCCATCGATCTTCACTCCATTAGTTGCTGTATTACAAATTAGGGTTTAAAAGTTTATGTTTGAAAAGAAAGGAAAAATGGGTGAGGAGAGTAAGAGGAAGGCAAAAAGGGTGGTGGAATCGCTGGGATGGCTAACGGTATCGTTGATCATGCCAAAGAAGCAAAGGGCCATAGCTGGTTTGGGGCTTGGCCGAGTAGCTGCGAAGTTAGGATTTTAGTTTAGGGGGGACAAGGTTTAAAGACAATATTAAACTAAAATAACCTTAAAAAAACTAATCAATATTAATAACCTAATAGATAAACAATTGTAAATAACTATAATTGTTATACAAAATTTAATATAAGTATAAACTATAGTTTATTTTTTCATAACAAATTTAATTTGCTCAACAGTATTTGACGTTTTATACTTTTAAACTGTTGCATGGTCACTAATAATCAAAGTAAAAAAGTATAGCAATAAGCCAATAACCTGTAAAATTGGAAACTAAAAAGTCAAGAAGGAGAAAAAATGGATAGTGGAGGTTTGAGAATTTCAATACCGTATTGGGACATTAGTTAGTTTATCTTTTCTATATAAAAATAGAGTGTAAAATTTAAGACCACCATCATTGCGGTGAAAAAAAACCCAAAAATAATAATAAAAAATAAGAAGGATAATAGAAGAAAATTGAGTTAAACAGTAAAGTGTCATATATGGTGATAAGCTATAAATTTGGACAATATAATAAAAGCTTAAAAGAGAAAATAAGTAGTACTACTGTAAGTGGGATGATCTATGCAGCTCTTTCCCTTTTTATTTTACGTGTCAGGATTGTTTTTCTATAACAAGACATTTTGTTTTCTTGAATTTTTTTTCCTATGTTGGGCAAAGCATTTAAGAAAGGAACCTAAATACTATAATCTAGAGGACTTTTCAGGAGGAGTCAGGGGGGGGCAGTTGCCCCCTCTCGCCCCCCCCTTGGCTCCGCCCCTGGCTGCGACACTGGACAATGACGAACACAAGCGTTTTGTTAGGTAAGGGTTTTAATTCTTTCTGGTTCTGTACACACAGTTTGTAATGTTGAAATACTTTTAGTAAAAAATGAGAAACACAAGGTCAAAGATTTTAATTAGCTTGGAAATGGTTGATTGGGGCTGGGTTTTAACAGTTCAAATCAGTGTAATAAGAATGTATAGTAAAGAGATTATGTGGGTCATTATTCTGATGCAACTTGTTTGTTTGGGTTTGGTTGTGCAAACTAGTCACTCCATACCAAATTGTTTGTCTACTCAAGAAAATCTAACCCTTTTTGTGGCAACACGGTTTTGAAACAGTTAAGTCGAACTAATTTAACTATATTTGATTATGTAATTCTTGTCATTGATGTAATCATGTTTTATTCATATTCACGAGATAAGGTCCTCTATACTAAACCAATTTACATCCTTTCTCTATTATTGAGTTTGCAAAAAATCACCATTTCTGTAAGAACTAAACAAACTACTACTGTCACTAAAAGGATACCTCTGTGTTAATTTTCCACTATATCATAATCATTTAGGAATTTTTCCATGGGTCTAGGAATTATTAAGGCACTAGTTTTTGAAGATTCAAATGAATTAAAAGGAGAAAATTTTCAAGTTCTTCCACTAGTGATCATTATTCTGTTTTGGTTTTTAACCTTTGCCTCCTATGTGCTAAATTCTATCTCTTCATCTAATAGATACTCTCAGTGCTTCTTGCCACAGCCGGAGCTGTCATGTCAATAAAAAAAATTTGAGAATTCATTTGATAACAGCCACCAAAGACTACGTTGAGCACTTTATGTTGTCATATGGGTGCAAGCCTTTATTGGATTTTTCAGGCCTAAAAGGTATTTCATTTTTTTTTTTTTTTATATATAAAATTTTGGATTAATTGTAGAAAATTACCATAACTTTGGAGGTACTTGCACTTTGCACCCTAAGCTATGAACAATTGTAATCACCATCCCAATTGCAACAAATTTTGCAAATTACTCCTTATAACCTGAATCACCTGATTGACTAGTAAGATTATCATGTGTAAATTATATGACCACAAAATTTTTGTCATTAACTGATTGCAAAGGAAAAATAGGGAATTTAATTTTTAATGGTCATGTGACTTATATATAATCGTTAATTTTAATAGTCAATCAAGTTATATGGTGCAATTTGTAAATTTTTATAGTTGTTAATTACAAGTTTTCATAGTTTGGAGTGGAAAGGGAAAGTACCCTCATATTAGTTTAGGGTCAATTTTCGATTAACCCTTTTTTCAATCACAGCAGAAACCGGTCTCTCACCAAGTTATAGTTGATTCTTAAATATTGAAGCCAAATTGTAACTACAAAGTCTAAATTATTGCAAGTTCTTGTTTATTTATGCATATCTAAATTTCCCTCCTTTGGCAGGGGGAAGAAAGAAAGGGGTACATGGTATATGTTGCATTGGATACTTGGGACAATAATGTCCCTGGTGGGGGTCATCAACGTTTACACAGGCTTAAATGCATACAATAGGAAAACATCAAGGAGCACAACCCTTTGGACTATACTTTTCACAGTTGAGGTCTCTTTCATTGCTTTCTTTTACCTCTTTCAAGACAAATGGGAGTATATGCAAAAGCAAGGTGTGACTTTAGGCGATTTGCTGATCACACTTTCTAATCAAGAAATTCCTGAAAGGTTCAACCAAAAGGAGGTGTTGCCTAAACCATGTGGCAAGCGCAATGCACTAATGAATTTGTTTGTCTAACAAGGGATTCTTTATACTATCTTTTTTTTGCTATAATTTTTCTTTTGGGTTGATCATTTGGCTTTGTTTTTGATGCATGCTCTTTATGTTGGAGTATGCGTGTGTTTCAAACACTTAATGTATGTTTGTGTCTCACATTGGTTAGGAATGAATCTTGTTATGAGTTTATAAGGCTTTGCACATCTTAGGTGGTAAGTTGGATCACAATGGGCTAGGTGTTGGCTTGGGTTTGGGTTTGTTACATCATTCTTGGGCCTCATTCTATTTCCTTTCTTTTTCCTTTCGGCCCATTTTGGTTCTGCCCGTTGGGGCATTTAATGTTCAGTCCGTTGGGCATCAAATCTGCACAGTAACCGTTAGGCCTAGTCCTCTAGTCAGCCCACTTGTCTTACATGTTGGCATATATAAAACCCTACAACACACACTATTCATTTAACATTCATTTTTCTTCTCTTCTCCAGCCGCACATCCCTCTGTCTTTGCTCTGTTTTGCTGCAAAATTTTCAGCTTCAATTTTTTTTTTTTTTTAAGGAAAGGAAAGGCAAGAGTAAGGTTGTTCTAGTTCTTCTTGCTTGAGTGTGTGATCAACTTGAAGAAATTACTATAGTCTAATCTTGGGGGGTTGTTCGGTCAAGAGAGCCATTCACACCGAGTTCTACTCCGGGTGGCACGAATCAACCTTTAAAGACAACACATTTGCGTGATTCTATAGTTTGTGAGATCTTTCTAACTCTATCTATTTATTTTTGTCATTGCTAATTTTTAGGGTTTGTATTGTTGAATCAAAATTTGTTTATTTAGCCATATTTTCCAACACTTTATACATGTGGAATGTAACTTTACAAAAGATTACACTAATGGAGTGCATGCATCTAAAAGTGGAGTACGGATTGTGCATCCAATTATGTCTAAGGATTTTCGTTTTTATGTGTAAGTACATAAATATGTATATTGTAGCTATATGTTTGATATTATGGGATTACTAAATTGAGTGGTTTGTTTGTTTGTTTGTTTTTTTTTTGGTGATAATTTAATAATTAAGACGGAGAGGAGATTTGAATCTTGAATGTCTCCATTGAAAATATCAGAAGATGCCAATCTATTGAGTTACAAGATTTTTACAAAATTGGACGTTTATTGATATGAAATTGTTAGGAGATTATGTAATGCTTTGTTTGAGAATATTATGAAATTTATAAGCATATTTATGTGTAATACTGTTTTGAAGCGTGTTATGAGAGAATATTAGAATGCAGTACTTCAAATAGCATGATGCACCATATACGTAAAAACATGTACCACTTCTAAACCACTATGCACTAGTCTCCTTTATTAATTATTGACAAGGGAAATTGTTTAGGAATCTTTAGCATTAATAAAACTCGTCATTGTTTTGAGAAAGGAACATGTGTTCTTGTTGTATTAAAACTTAATTTGAAAAATCGAATAAGAGGCAAGAGCTAGCTCCATGATCACAAACAGTTATTTTTTATCAGAAAAGATTTGGTTGCATACTTTCTGATTAGACACTTTGATGTTGCATGTTTTAAAAGGTTCTGTAACATTCCGACTCAACTTTATAGTTAAACTATGTGTTTGAGTAGTTAATTATTATTTTAAGCCACTTTCTTTTTATAATTAATAGAATAATATTTAATAAACATATTATTTTATAATGCCACTGAATAAGAATGATAAAGATTATAAATAATTGAATAGCTAATTTTATTATGAATATATACTAAGAATTTACAAAACTATATTAAGTGGTTTAAGTTATTAGATACATAGTTGGTGTTTTAATTAGGTATGATGCATGAGATGTTATAATATGGTTAAGGTTGTAAGTAGGTAGTCAAAGGAAGGACATAGTTGTAATTCCACTTACACATGCAACCAAGTGAAATTTAACACGTGTAAAGCCAAAGTGTCATGCATGTTGACACACGTTATCCTCTTAAACTCCAAAGACCAACACCTAGCCGGCCTTGCAACAAACAAGCTTCACCTCATTCTTCTTTCTACTCTCTCAAAGCAACTAGAACAATAACCAAGAAGCTCTCTCCCTCTCTATTCTCACGGGTCCAAACAAATCAGAATTCTCACCTCACTTTGCTCTTATTTTTCTTAAGGAAAGAGCTAGAAGCTCTCTTGAGTCCCTTTTCTCAAACCCACAGGTCCAACATCAAAAGAAAGAAAAACTCTCAACTCTCCTCTCCCTCTCACACCTACGGGTCCAACAGCAACAAGAAAGTTTGTTTCAATTCTTCTCATGCTCTTGTTCCCAACTTAAAGCTAGAGTGATTCTAGCTCTATTACTCCAAGAACCCGTGTCTAGGGTAAGGGGAAAATCTAGTTCTTTTAATCTATTGTCTAGTTAAATTTAAGTGATGGTTATATGAATTTGTATATGGGATTGCTGGATTCTAGAGATTGCTGATTGCTTGAATATGATTTGAGTCATTGTTTATGCTTGCATGTGCTCCTAAATGATAAACTAAGATAAAATTTGTTATGGGTAAGTGTTGAAATAAGTAAAATAGCTAGATAAACTTATGGAATTGCTAATTGAGGTGTTGAATGTGTAGTTGATTCAGTAATTGAAGTTTGTTAAGAGTTAGTTAATAGGCACTTCATGAATTTGTTAAGAGTTGCACTTATTAGTTAACCTGTTTGGTCATTATAAATCTTGTATTTTTCTAGGATAGGTATGGGTAAAAGGTTTATAGGAGATTATTATATAATATGTCTAGTATGTGTGTATTAAATTTCATATGAAAATACCATCGTTTGATAATTGTTTGTGAATTTACAATAAAATGTTGCAAAATTGTCACTATGGCAGATTCTGTGTTTATGCATGATAAATTATGTATTAAATATTATACAGTGAATTTGGATGCTAGGGATATTTCCTATGAAATCTAAGACACTTTTGGTTGTTATTGATTTGGTTTCACAGCAATTGGATCAATACAAAAATCATAGTGCAATTTGTAAGTTAATTGAAATTCTATTAGGACAGATTTGAGTATGCTGTCTTGTATGATTTTTAGTAAATCATGGTTTTATTATTTATTTCTAAAAATGATATGGAATCTACTAGACATACATAGGAGTGGCTCTATAAATTGACATGAAAATTGGATGTGAATTGATAGCACATTGGTATTTTATAAGTAAAGTATATGTTGCTGGAATAAACAGTGAACAGTAAATGATATAACTAACTTTGAGGATTTAATTTTAAAGTTAAGGTGAATGATTTGAGCTATAAATTAATATGCTCATCATTTGGTATGTCTGAATTATAGATAAATTTTGTATAACTTGGCTTAAGGTTTAGTACTTAAAGGAGGGGTTTTAAATCATTCAACTGTTATTTTTATGAAGCTGTTTTGTTCATTCTATATGTTGCCTTTATGCATGCACCATTGCTTCCAATCTCAAACATATTCTGAATTGATTTTAAAGCTGTTTGACATGATCTGAATATGAACATTAAAATAATGGTTTCTCTATGATTTGGTACATCATGTTGTTTGATAAATATATCTTGTATTTGGGAAACCTTGTTGAGGTGAGACTATGATTTTTCTTGATTTTAAGAGATAGGCTTTGAGATGAATGTGTAAGTTTATGATAAGGAATAATTGATAGTAATAAATTTTGATATTTGGTTTAGGTGTTACCAGCCCTTAGGTCTGAGCTCCTTCGACATTAGGCTCTCGGTTCCTCAACTTTCAAGTAAGGTATATGGGCATTTGATAAGTCATGAGGTTATTTTAAAGTGTATTATGCATTAAAAAGTTTTTGATTAGAGATATGACATATAATCATGTTTCAGACAAAGATATGTTCGTGAGTTTTTGAAACCTTATGTATATGATTTAAGCATATTGATGCTATTACTTATATTACGAACATAATATTTTAAGAATGAAGTGGATATGCTACTGTTATGAAATATTTATGCAAAAACATAGTTATCAGAAAAATATAGTTTTCGGTTATTCCATTGTTATAATCTGAACTCAGTCAGTAGGGGTTATAGTACTAGTATTTCCATGGAGATTTTGATTGGCCATTATAAGTAGTGAGGACTTTGCTACCCGCACTCGTTGGGAACGACCAACTTGTGGAGGATGCCAACCGACCCCCATGGTTAATGATATGATCACACCGAAAGGGGTAATGCTTTCTGATATAATCTTGGGATTATCTAGAATTGTGGGGAATGCTGGATGCCTGGCACTATGTGTTGGAAACCTCCCAAAGTTGTGATAGACTTACAATTGGACTGACTAATATGTATCATGAATGAGCTATTATGCTATTTGGAAATTATAAAGAAAATTTGTTTTTTAATGATAAAAGTTTTTGAAGTTCTGTTGTGCTTTAAAGATAAAGCTTCTGATGAAAACTTATGTTAAAAAGTTATCAGATATTTGTTCTTTAAGAAACGTTAAATTTTATGACTACGAAAGTTATAATATTTTATGAGAAGAATTTTATACAGAAAAGTTTTCTTATTCATCAAGATGTTTCTAATTTAAGACAAAGTTACCAATTATCTGATTTAAGTCAAAATGGTTATTTTGTAATGAGAATATATATATATAATATATATGTATGTATGTATGTATGTTTGTATGTATGTATGTATATATATATATATATTTATATGATTTTAAACAATCAATATTATATTTGGTGACTTTGTAAGAAATGAAAGAAATTCAGTCTGAAAAGGTTTTGTAATATTATTTTGATAAGAAGAAGGAGAACAATTATTTTCTATGAAAAGTGTATAAATTATAATTATAAAGAGTATAAAATATTGTGCATGAAAAGATGTTCTCCCATCTGAATAATCACAAAATGAAATGATTTGATTTACATGCATTCTTATTAAATTCTCATGTATCTTATCATTACTGAGCTGAGTAACTCAACCCTTTTACTGTTTCAGTTAACAGGTTTTATTTTGGAGTAAAGGGAACTTTAGTCGAGTTTTGGAAGGAGCTGGTTTTAGTTTTAAAAGCATAGATCCCAAATTAGCAATTTGATGTTTAGCTTTGTAGTATTGTATATTTTAGGATCCAATGAAAGTTGTGCACCTTAAAGTATTAAGAGATGTATTATGTGAAAATCAGAATTTGAATAATTGGTGGATTATGTTATTCTTTGAGTACAGGGTAAATGCTCTGAATATTAAGTGAAAAATCTTATATCAAGAAAGATAAGAAATAAGAAAGAAAAGAAAGAGGGAAGCTTTTGTTAAAAAGTTTAGTTGATTCTTGTTAATATCAGGTTTAAGCTTGATATTAGCATGTCGGTCATGGTCACAATTCAGGTATTGGGTTTGGGACGTGAAAGGTTCCGGTCGGGAAAAATGTCATGGAGTTTTGATTGGACTATTTAGAATAATTTGACTGGCTTACTAAAAGAAAAATTGAAAAAAAGAAAGAAAGAAAAAGAATCAAAGCATAGAACCACATTAATTAGGGTTGGCAAATGATTCGAGCTAGGTAGAAACAATTTTACGACCGTATCAAGTGAATTTAGAAGAAGCTACACTTTTATTTATTAGCAAAGTCAAAATTGGCCATTCCTTGTAAATACTTTTGATTAGTAGTAGAGTTGCTGGAGATGCATATTTATGATAAAGCTTTCAAACACTAGTAATTATGAGAACTCATATCATTATCATTAATCTGATATACTTGGCTCATAACATAGAAATGTAAGAATTGGTTCTCTTTCATTAAAAAGAAGAAGAAAGTAAGAATTGGTTCTCATACCTACATCTAAGGGAAAATAAGTGGGAAAAGAGCCTAATCTCCACAATGGTATAAAATTCATTAAAAAAGTAAGCTAAATGAATTTAGTGGGTTTGGAAATACAATTTTATCCTCCATCAACCCAAAATGTGTGTGTGTGTGAGAGAGAGAGAGAGAGAGTCCAAAGTACTAAAATTTGCAAAAAAACTCCAATTAAATTATACCTTGAAAGACACATCAAACCTCCTTTAACATAAACAAATATCAATTAACCATAAAGCGGGTTAAGTACAACTCCAACGAAGAACACAACCCCAAATATCTCTTCTCTAATAATGAATATGAACGGATGGTCTGTCATAAAACTGGGAAGTGGAGGAGGTTCATATTGTGAACAAGTTGCAGGAAGATCAAAAATAGTAAAAGATGCTACCTCAGTACCTTCCTCATTAACTTCAATAAAAGACTCGTGTAATATTTTGGAAACAAAAAGATTTTCACTTTCAAGAGAATCAATCATTCCTTTGAAGTCTCCAATCATCTCAAAAGGTAATGTCAATCCTATATTTTTCATGATTTTTGAAGCATCAAAATTATATGAAAATTTAAACTTTGGAATCCACATCTTGGAAAGATATACTTCTTTTACCTTAAAGCAATCACCTAGTAACTCCGGGGTGGAATTAAAATTTTGAACTAGATCTTGTAATCCATCTTCCTTGTTAGGAAGAATGACATACATGGAGAATATTATTTTATCTTGTCCTTTTCGATATGGAATCTTAAGAACCTTAAAGCTTTTGAAAGATACATAAAAATGTTTCTCCTTTGTATCTGCAATCATGAAAGGAACCCGAATTGGTTTTCCATCAAGGGGATAAAAATCTTTATGTTGAGTCATATTCATATCAAAAGCATTTAACCAAGTTCCCTTGAAATTGTTTCTTTATTAATGGCGTTATGTGGGAGAAGCTCTTTTATGAGCCATTTCGTTGCATTATTTGCCCATAAATTCACTTCATTCCTCGCTATTTCTGCCTACAAAAATATTTCAACATCAAAAATTATAAATAATCATTGTCAAAGAGATTTGGTGGCAAACAACATTCTAAATCAATAGCAGTTTGTGGCAGTGACCTTTATTAAGGGAAACAATTGTGCCTTAAAGCACATAAAAAGGATACTAATGAGTGCCATTTAGATAATAAACCGTAGGTGAACCTTAATTCTTGTGTAAGAAAACAACAGGCCATTTGTGCATTTAGAAGAAGCCACTCTTTTGTTTATTGCAAAAAAGAAAAAAAAGGAAGACACTCACACAAAAAGTTTTAATATGTGCAAAAAACTACATTAATTATTTAGACAGTCCTTATACAAAATTTAAATAAACATCTGGGTTTAGACAGTCATTTAATTGTATATACAAAACATCATTAGAATGGAGAACTAATTTTGCTATAGATTCTATTTCTTTTTCAACTATTATTAGTGCATGCATCTGGGCCCTTTTTTTTTTCAGATATTTAAATGTAAGGCAATTAACAGTATCATAAAATTAGAAAACATGTAATAGAAGTCTTTCAAACAATATCCTAAACTAAAGAAAAGCTAACAGTTCTTGTTTGACATAAAAAAAAAATCCCTAAAAAGTCCTAAAAGTCAATTAAAGAAAAACTATGCAAGATATATTTCCATACATCTCTTTCTGAAGAAAAAAAAAAGAAAAAAAGAAAAAAGGAAGCCCTTTTCATTTCAAAAATTAATCATCAAACAACTCTCTCTCTCTCTCTCTCTCTCTCTACCACCTATTTCCATTATCATTGCTTAATTACCACAACAAAACAAATAATAACTCATGTTATTCTTGGTCTTCCTCCCCTAAAAAAAGGAAAAGAACAACAACAATAATCATATTCATAACACCCTTTCTTCTTTAAAAAAAAAAATTCATAACGCCCTAACGAAGAGTTTTAATTTTCTTCTTATAATAAAATTAGGTTTTAGATTAGGTTACCCTTAAAAAGAAAAGAAAGAAAGGAAATCGACAATTGAAACGGCCAAAGTTATTAGACCATCACCATTAACGGCAATAAAGGACTCCGTTAATGCCATGATCAAGACCTAACCCTACTCTTACTCTTCTACTCTAAATTTACACAACATTCATTATAAAAATCTTTCAAGCAGTATCCTAAACTAAGAAAAGTTATGCGTTCTTGATTTCTTGGAAAACCCAGAAAGTTTTAAAGATCCAATTCACGAAAAACTCTACAATCAGTACTATAATAAAAGTCTCAAAATCTTTTACCACAAAAAAGTCTCAAACTCTACAAACAGTATAATAAAAATAACAAAACATATAATAAAGGTCTTTCAAACAGCACCCTAATCTAAGAAAAACTAAAATTTGCAAACCTCCTTTAAAATTTAACCTTGAAAGACACATCAAACCTCCTTTAGCATAAACAAATATCAATTAATCATAAGCGGGTTAAGTACAACTCCAACAAAGAACACGACCCCGGATATCTCTTCTCTAATCGTGAATATGAACGGATGGTCTGCCACAAAACTTGGAGGTGGAGGCTGATATGGTGAATAACCAGGTAGAGCAGGGGCAAAAGTCAAAGCTGTAGCCTCAGTTCCTTCCTCATTAACTTCAATAAAAGACTGGTGTAATATTGTCGAGAGAAAAACTTTGTCACTTTCAAGAGAATCAATCATTCCTGTGAAGTCCCCAACCATCTCAAAAGGTAAGGTCAATCCTATATTTTGCATGATTCTTGAAGCATCAAATCCATATGAAAACTTAAACTTTGGAATCCACATCTTGGAAAGATTTTCTTCTTCGACCTCAAAGCAATCACCCAATAACTCTGGGGTGGAATTGAAATTTTGAACTAGATCTTGTAATCCATCTTTCTTGTCAGGAAGAATGACATACATTGAGAATTGTCTGTTATCTTGTCCTTTTCGATATGGAATTTTAACAACCTTAAAGTTTTTGAAAGATCCATAAAAATGTTTCTTCTCTGTGTCTGCGATCATGAAGGGAACTCGAATTGGTTTTCCATGTAGGGGATAAAAATCTTCATGTCGAGTCAATTTCACATTAAAAGCATTTAACCAAGCTCCTTTGAAATAAAGTGCATTGGCAAGGATGAGTATTGTATCTTGATTAATAATGCCATGTGGGAGAAGCTCTTTTATGAGCCCTTTTGTGGCACTCTTTGCCCATAAATTCACTTCATTTCTTACCATCTCGGCCTACAAAAATATTTCAATGTAAAAAAGTATTAATAAATTTTTTTTTTTTATACAATATAGAATTTCTATTCTAACCTAATCTAAGTGTATATATGTGTGAAACTCCCTCTTGGAGACTTGAACCCTTGAATCCTGGCACTTACCCTCCACACCCTACACCCCACAAGCATTTATATTTGTAGAGTGACCATCGCACCAGTGGTGATATTAATAATCTTTTGTCAAAGAGATATGGTGGCAAACAACAATTTATATTTGATAGCACCTTGTCACAATGATCTTACTATTGTGCCTTAAAGCACTTAAAAAGGATATTAATGAGAGCCATTTTGATAACACACCATAGGTGAACCTTAGTTCTTGTGCATTAAAACAAGAGGCCATTTGTGCATTTAGAAGAAGCCACTCTTTTGACACTCGCAAAAAAGAGTTTTAATATGTGCAAAAACTACAATCACGAAAACCTAGAAAGTCTTAAAGATTCAATTCAAGAAAAACTCTACAATCAGTATAATAAAAGTCTCAAAATCTCTTACCACCAAAAAAAAAAAATAAAGTCTCAAACTCTCCAAACAGTATAATAAAAACTACAAAACGTATAATAAAGGTCTTTCAAACAGTATCCTAATCTAAGAAAAACTAAGGGTTCTATTGTTTGACAAAGAAAAACCTACAAAGTCTTAAAAGTAAATTCAAAGAACTCCACAAATAGTATGATACAAAGTCTCAAACTCTACAAACAGAGAAGAAGTTCATACCTGATTAACAAAGTCACGAGTTTGGGCTTCTGCTTTGAAAACGGTTTTGGCAAACTCCTTGAAAGAGGGCTTGAGAGAGAAAGCCTGATCAGTCCAAAGGGTATTAAGAGAAGCAAGACTTAGTCCTTGGTTGTTGCCCTCGATGGGTGCTACAGCTTCAACCATTAGCATGGACTTGGCTTTGAGATCATTCAAGTCCTTTGCTCCAAGGAACTGCATAAATTGCTCCAAGGTACGACCCCATGAACCAAAGGCCAGCAAATTCAATGCATTGCCGATTGAGATTGGAGACATCACGACATTCTTATCGCCCCCCTGGTTGATCTCATTGAGAGCGAGTTGCCAAGCCATGTGCATACCGAGTTCCATCTTTTTCCTTTAGGCTTACGCTTCTTTTCCTTCTGAGTCTTGTAAATATTAGGTTACTTTCGTGTGTGGGAGTATGTGTGAACTTGTATTAGTATTTATAGGTAGAGTTGCGTGATTTTTGTAGTCGACTAGTAGTGTTGCAATGGGTAAAATCAAGTTCTACTCGGTTAGGGTTTTTTTTTTAAAAAAAGGTTCTACTTGGTTAAGGATTAGTGCACAGGAAGCCCACTACCCGACTTTGCCTAATATAAATATGTTATTATTTGGGCCTTGCTTAAGTGTATTTGTGAGAACGGGTTAGCCTCATAGGAGAAATAGTGCAACAATATTGTAGTCAATTGTATATTTGGGGCTTGGTATGGTTTATGTCAGTGTGCCACTATGTAACATCTACATGGATATAGATGCAATAATGCACCATGTAATTACCCTTTTTTGTGAGATATAAAAAATAGCATGGTAAAAAAATTTATGACCTCATACCTTTTTTTAAAAAAATTTTATTTATTATCTTAACTTTTACATCCCACAGTTGAGTGGTAATCAATATGCTATTGCACAAAATTTAAATCCTCAACTTCATACAAAAAAAAAAAACTGGCAAAAGAGAATATAAACAACATGTTAATTCGATCTCACTCCCTGATTATACACTGCACCTTTCTGATATGGTATATCTCAACTCGTACTGTTCATTATCCTTTTTTTCCCTGCAGTACGCGGGTTTTGATTGTGCTTTTTTTTTTTTACTTTTAGTCTTTTTTTTTTTTTAATATTTATATGTCATATACACCGACTTAACAAATTCTTATAATATTTTCACAATTATTGACAATTTGGTTTTGCTTGCACTCTTTTTGTCTTTTCTTTTAAATATTATATGTGCATATACAGTTACACTGATACAACAAATTCTTACAATATTTTCACAGTTATTGAAGTGTCAAATTTTTAAAAGTGAAAATAAAATAATAAAATAAGAGACTGAAACTAATCACAACTAAAAATTAAAGTATTATGAAAATGTTATAACACCTTCTTCTTGTCACAATATTTTCACAATCGCTGAAATCTCAATTCCTTATAGATCAAAATAAAATAAAATAAAAAGAAATGTTATGTTCATAACATTTTCACAATAATTTTATAACAAATTTTATCTGGCAAAGTATTTTTGATGGATAAAAAAGTGATATCAATAGTTGACTCAGTTTAAAACCAATAACAACTTGTCATTTAGAATTTGTTTTAACAATATTATGGATGTAACATTTCTATAAAAAAAAAAAAAAAAACTATTCGAATCCTAAAAATGAAAGTATTATGAAAATATTGTGATATTTTGTTGTATTCTTAGACTTCTTTTTTAGTATATATGGTCAAATTGGGTAAGCCAAAATTCATGGTTTCATGCACAATTTTCTTGTGTTGTCTTTATTTTTTTTTTTCAACGCATAATTTTAAAACTAGTAATAATTTTTCACCTAAATTTTGTTGTGAAAATGCTGTGGACGTAAAAAATAAATTAAGTAATAAAATATCAAACTGGGACCTACCATAGCTGGAAATAAAAAATATTGCAAAATTGTTGTGAAATTTTGTTGTATTCCTAGGCTTCTTTTTTGTGTGACATTTTGTTGTGTTCTTAGGCTTTCTTTTTTGTTTAGTCAAATTTGGTAAGCCAAAATTCATTGTTTTAGGCACAATTTTCTTCAATTGGCTTTTTATTTATTATTTATTTTTTTTTAAATGCACGGTCATAAGTGGTTAGCCCAATTTAAAGTCAGTATCAATTTACCACCTAAGATTTATTATAAAAATATTGTGGACATAACATTTCTTTAAAATAAAATAATAAAATATCAAACCAGGACCCACCATAGCTAGAAATAAATGTATTGTAAAATACCGTGACATTTTGTTGTGTTCCTATACTTCTTTTTTGATTTAGTTAATTTGTTGAACCAAAATTCATTGTTTTATGCATAGTTTTTTTAGGTTGATTTTTTTTAACATCAAGTTAAAAAAAAAAAAAAAAAAAAAAAAAACACACACAAACACACACACACACACACACACACACACACACACACACACACACAAATTGATGAAGTAGCACTTTCCTCCTTTATGTTTGGGGTAGTTTCATTCTCCCTAAAACTAAAGTTGAATAATTTCCTCCTTTATATTTTGTAAATGAGCATATACCCCTATTGTTACTCTTTTAGTTAAACCCTAACAAACTCTTATAATTCTTAAAATATTCCATTATGCAATGTCTAAAATAATCCTACTAAATTTTAATATCTCAAAAAATTTCTTTATGCATTTTGGATTTTATGCGGTAGACTGATAGTCATTCTTGGAAAGTTAGAATGATTATATATGATGCTCTATTTGTTACCTAAAGAACACTAATTTATTAGGTTTAAATCTTCTAAACTTATAATTTTATCAAATAGAAACTTTGATGACAAATGTTTTTTGTTATTTTGTTCTTTTTTTAATTTCTTTTCCTACTTAAAAGGATGTTCATTAAAAATATGTAAGCTAAACATCGTAATTAGACTCATAAACTAAGATGATAAAGAATGAAGTATGAATAACAAAATCTTCGTTGTAGATGATTGCAAGTACTTAATTTGATAAAGATCTTCAAAAAAATTGTAGCATATATCATCGTTCATTGCGAAAATTTAAATATTGTGGAAAGATGATGACATTCATTATCATTCTTTGTAGCATTTTTTAGTAAGTAGATATTAAATTTAGTAAATAGTTTCTACGAAATTGTCATAGAAAACAGATATTCAAATAGCTATTTTAAATTTAAGTATATGACTTCATACTTCTTCAACAAAAAAAAAAATCTATATTAATTTTCTCACTAAGTGTGAATTTGGATAGCACATTTTGCGCGTTTCAATGCGGCTGCGTTTTTTTTTTTAGTGGGTCCACGGGCATTGTTTATGGGACCTGTAAGCATGAAAAAAAATGCAAATCTAACTTTAAAACCGGGTCCCACGGCACTATTTATACATTTAAAATTTATTTTACTACAGTGTTTTCAATTTTCAGTAATAAGCGGTATCCAAATAGACCCTAAAGAGCTAGCACATGCAATCCACACTAGTGTGTATATATATATAAAATCCTTTTTTTGGGGGATTTTTTAACAAATTTTAGAAAGGATAGAGTAGCTTTCTATCTCTTAATCAGAAGGGATGCCTTGTCCATTGATTAAATGGAAGGTTTATATTGGAGTATTTTGGGGGCTTGGTAGAGTACCTGAAACCCCCAAAACACCCTTGGAATACAGAGGTCGATCTTTAACTACTTTGGGGTAGTGTTTTTTTATTTTATTTTATTTTATTAATAAAGGGTGATATTAGGCTTTTCTTCCAACAAATGCATGTGCCCTAAATATGTGCACACATGTTCTATGAATGCATACACAACCCTATACGAGAACAACTATTTTTCGTTTCCAACCTAATTTCCTTGAGCCATGATTTTTTTGGCTCACTAATGGTGATTTTTCAATTCCAAAAGTAGGAAACTATTTTGTCATTATAGCTTTGGGGACCTAAGTAGTACAAAACAAGGTGTAGACATAGGGCGTATTAAGTGTGGGATTCATGTAGTTTACTACACTATGAATGCTAGAATACTATTTACACCACCTAAGTGTGTGATCGATTATAAATATGTTCATTAACTATAATGCTAATGTGTTATTTCCATCAAAATTTATTAGAATCTTGCTATGGAACATTCCTAAAATCTCTCTTTGAACACAAAAGTAGAAGAAACGATGCTCATTTTAGGTGGGTTAACAATGAAAATGTGACAAAGCATAACATAAGGGGTACATTAACATTGTTGTAATAGTTGATGATGTAAACTACAAGTCTTAAAAGTTGGATGATTTAGAAGTGACTCTAAAATTTAAGGGTGTAAGTACAATTTAATTGACATTGGAAAATCAACAATCTCATTCTTGCAAGCTAGTTGCAAAACAAGAGAACCATAATCTTCTAGCTATCATTATCTTGTTTCAATTTTGATTATATAACCAACTGTCAAAGTTAATAATTTATTCTTCACTTACAATTTACCACTCATTGTTTGTCTAGCAATGTTCTTCAAGGGCAGCAGTTATTAACATTTCAAATGGCACGGGTGCCCACACCATTTGATGAATGAATGAATGAAGTGTATGTACTCAAAGATATAAACAACCAAATATATAAACAATTAAACACAAGAAAAATAAGCACATTTTTTTTTTTTTTTTTGCTAAACGAAAAAGAAGTACACAATTTGATCTAATAAGCTTCAATCTTATATTATATATACATACATTTTAAAGTTTTCTGTTTTTCCCTCACCTAATTATACTGATCTTAATGATTTATTTTATTTAAAGAACCTTTTTAGTATTTGAGAAAAAGAAAAATCTTTTACTTAATTGCAATTGAAAATTAACGGTTACTATTTAAACGCTGCTAATGAATTTAAATTTATTTCATAAATATATTTTTGTTTTCACAAATCATATAATTAATCTTACAAATAAATCTTATTCTTAGAGAGGTTCAATTCTAAAGCTTTATTAATATAAAAAGTAGAAATACAACTTTAGTATTAAAAAAAAAAAAACTAAAAAAGCAACAAATTAGGAATAATTATTTTTCATATATTATTGTAAAAAATTCTCAAATTTCAGATTTTAAAGTTCTAAAAATAACATACAAAAATGTTATACACGTGACAACAACATTTCAAAGCTGTTTGTGATGACAAAGGCATGGTACTATTTTATTAAGCAAATCAAGCCAAACCAACCAATTTGCACTTGTTCTTACACTATATATAAAGGATAAATTGTAAATTACACCCTTAAAGTTTAAGGGTGATTAGATTTTATACCTTAAAGTTTCAAAATTTGGATTTTACCTGCTAATGTTTGGGAGTGTTTGGATTTTACATTTTGACATTTCAAAATTTGAACTTTAGATCCTATATTTTGGGGGTGTTTGGAGTTTACATCCTAAAATTTCATAATTTTGGGTGTAAAATTTAGACACTTACAAAATTTAAGAGGTAAAATTCAAATTATAAAATGTCAAAATGTAAAATTCAAACACTACAAATTTTAGAGGGCACAATTTAAATTTTAAAACATCAAGATGTAAAATCCGATACCTCCTTACAATGCGAAAAACGATTCTAAAAACGTTAGGGGTGCAAAGAAAAGATTCTAAAAATCAAGGGTGTTTTCGTAATTATGCATAGCATGACCTTTTTAAAAAAAAAAAAAAAAAAAAAAAATCTCAATCTCATCTTCCTCGATCGGTTCCTCACTCTCTCTCTAGAGTCTAGACAGACACACACACTTCTGAGTGAAAAAAAAACAACCTTTGCAAACAACAGGCAATGGCTTCACATGATGACCATGACCATGACCATGCCCATGACCATCATCATCATGACCATGACCATGATCATCAACACCACCATCATGATCATGACCATGATCATAATCATGGGGATTCAACAACAAAGTCATGGGTGGGCCCTGATGGGAAGGTGTACCATAGCCATGATGGACTGGCACCACACTCACACGAACCCATATACTCCCCAGGCTACTTCAGCAGAAGAGCTCCACCACTTCTTACCAGGGATTTCAATGAAAGAGCTTTCACTGTTGGCATTGGTGGCCCTGTTGGTACTGGGTATCTTCTATTTCCCATTTTAACTATTCTATTTTGTTGCTTGCTTCACATTACCATGACAATTTACACCCATCTTTTTTTTTTTCCTCCTTAAAAAAAAAAAAAAAAAAAAAAAACTGAGAAATGATTGATTATAATACTAGTTTATGAACTGCTAATTTTTAGGTTCCTTTAAGTTCATGTCTATTATTAAGATTCAAATTCTTATGGGTTACTGGGTAGTGTTAGTTGGGTTTTGTTGGTTTAAGTTCAAATGTTTGAGAAGTGTGGCATTCACAATGAAATCAAATACTAACATTGTAATTGGTAGTCTATTCTACGAACCTATTTATCATTCTTTCTGGATAAGTTCAAAAGTTTGAGAGGCATTCACAATGAAATCAAATACTAACATTGTATTTGGTAGTCTATTCCATGAACCGATTTATTTGAGTCATTTTCATTATTATAGTGAATATTTCTTTCAGGCTTCAATGTCTTTTGAAACTTGATGATGTGCACTTGTATACAATTTTGAGCTTTGGTTGTTTCTTCCTATCATTGTTTTTGACATATTTTCCTTGTTAAGTATCATTCTCTTGAAATGTGAATATGGATGATTAAGAGGGAACATAGAGATGTATGATTTTTGATGCCTTAATATTGGAGATTTCATTCCTCCAGCCCTTCATTCAAACTTCATGGCTTGATTCCCCTTTTATTTCAATTTATATATTGTGCGTTGCCAGCCTGTTAAACTCAATGAACAGGTAATGATGGAGTTCTCTTTCATGCATACAGGAAAACAGCTTTAATGCTGGTTCTCTGTAAATTCTTGCGGGACAAGTACAGTCTTGCTGCAGTAAGTAGAATTTCTAAAAGCTTTGAATTTTTTTCTCAATTATGATTTATTCCTTCAGTGTTAATGAATTTATAGATTTGGAATTGATGATATCCACTCACATTTGAGCTATTTAAAAGATCATCAAACAGAAATGCAGCTTTTTTAAGGAAAAATTTAGCACTTTGCTGAACGTAACCAAACCAATCAACAGCCGATCCTTAGTGAAAATTAAGAAAGAGAGAGGGGACAAAAGAAAAAAGAAGTGTCACCTTCACTATTTTAAACTGAATAATTGCTTGAAAGTATTTGCAAAATTCCAGTCCTGAGGGTATGAAGCTTTTCTTGAACCTTGCAGGGTAGTTGATGTTTGTAAAGACCTTGAAGCCTGTGCGGATCATTTGCCTGAGGAAAGGCTATATATACATGAGATAAATTGTAACAATGAGGCTTAACCTAGAGCTTCATGTCTTGAAGTTATAGATAGACATACAGCTCATTCAAAAGAAATCTGCATTATTTTTAGTGGTTCACTTTTCACCTCAGATTGACCTAATCTCATTTCCCTTCATTACTTCCAAACACATTCATACACATACATTTCATATTGAGTACCTATGTTTAAGCATTTCAAACTTGTATATATGTATATATTTACTCATCCCAAAAATGAATCTTGATTTATTTACACTCTTTCTAGCTTATTATATGTAGATTTGCACTTCCCTCTTTAGTTAGTCAAGAATGGATGCTAAGTATTTCACATATTCTCAACTCATTCAGCATCTTGTTTTTAATTATTTAACATGACTGTGCCCAAAACAATATATAACCAGTTGTTTAAATTATATTATAGACTCAATATTGAAGCATGAAGTGGAAGCAAGATCTTAGACTTGCTAGGGTAGATTTTGCTTACTTAGCATATCATCTCACTGACCTAGCTTAATCTTTTTTTTAAACAGTGTATTATTTTAAATTACTTGGTTGCTATTTTTCTGGAGATCTAAAGCACCCGTAAAATACAATTTTCTACCAGTTTTCTGTTTTAATGATTGCAAGAAGTGAATTAAAATGTTTCTTTAATAAAAAAGTCCAATCCATTTTGCTTGTTCGATACTAAAGGCTATCAATTTGATGGCCAGTTCAGTGTAACTGTGTAATAACTGGCAACAGAGAGCCTTGCAAGAGGTACCATCCTGATCTGGAGGAGGTGGTGGGGAAGCTGCTGCCTGCTGGTTCAACCAACCATGGAAAAGCTGCTTGCTGACTCCAAGAGAAATACAACTTCCTTTTGAAAATAACCTTATTATTCATACAAAATGATGGATGGTCTAATATACCTGGGAATATATATATCATTGAGCCCATGCTAGACCCTTTGCATGTTCTGTGCACACAACCAGTCAACATGTTTTAATAATTTGAAGTGGGATGTTAATAGATGCACTAAAACGGATGGTCTAATATAGGAGCTTCATATACATGGGAATATATATACCATTGAACCCATGCTAGACCCTTTGCATGTTCTGTGCACACAACCAGTCAACATGTTTTAATAATTTGAAGTGGGATGTTAATAGATGCATTAAAATGGATGGATTAAGAACTTTGTAATTATTGCAGGTGACAAATGATATATTCACAAAAGAGGATGGTGAGTTCTTGGTGAAAAATGGAGCACTTCCTGAGGAAAGGATTCGTGCTGTAGAAACTGGGGGCTGCCCACATGCTGCAATTCGTGAAGACATTAGCATTAACCTTGGTCCTCTCGAGGAGCTTTCTAACTTATTCAAAGCAGACATACTTCTTTGTGAATCAGGGGGAGGTACTTTCACAAAAATGATTGATTTGGAATATGTTTTATTTTAAATAGATATGAACTGATATGAAGTTGGCACGTCATAAGTTAAATTGGCGATGATGGTCATATTGGAACCACAAAAACAAAATTTGGAGTTGAGTGGCTAAAAACATTAATTTGGGAATACGCAGTTTAATTAAGATAAAAATGGCAGTGATGGTAAATCTCGGAGTTCTTTATTTTGACATGCAGGGGGCAGGGGGAGGAGTAATAAGAATGGGTCTTACTGGGGAATTAGATATTTCTAAGAAAAAAAAGGTTAGCAACTTTAAGCTCTCTGGATATTCAAAAATAAAAAATAAACGAATAGTTTGTGATCTGTTTGTAGAATATAGTTACAAAATAAGGATATCATTTATATAATAGATGATATCATGTGGCAACTAGTTTTGGTGGTTGGGGTCAGTTGTTCGTAGGTTTTACTGGCTAGAGGCGAGTCCAAAGAGCTTTTCTTTAGAAAGGTTACCTGTGTTATCAAAAAAGAATATATTTACAAAATAAATTTGTAGCAAAATTGCTCATATCAAATTGTAAAAAAGGGTTTTCATATTCATTTGAATTTGTGTTGTTGCAGATAATTTAGCTGCCAACTTCAGCAGAGAACTGGCTGACTATATCATTTATATAATAGATGTATCTGGTGGTGATAAAATTCCTCGCAAAGGTGGTCCTGGAATCACCCAAGCCGATCTCCTAGTATGTGCTTTCTTAATTTCGTAGCTGTTGCTTCCATTGTGACATGCACCTACTCTGTCAGTGATCAATATTGTCGACCAATTTTAAATATTAACTACTCAGGTAGTCTGATGAAAATGAATTGATTCCATGGGATTGCAGGTAATAAACAAGACTGACCTTGCACCAGCAGTTGGAGCTGATTTGACTGTTATGGAGCGTGATGCACTTCGAATGCGTGATGGAGGGCCATTTGTCTTTGCTCAGGTTGGGTTGAGTACACATTTTATTTGGTTATCATAAACATTCTATTCAGCATTATATTTGTCCCATGAGCTAATGGGAGCACGATTACATTAATCTTGTGTTTCCATAGAATGTGTATAATGTGAAATGTGATTTAGAAATAAAACAGAAATTAAGAGGGAGACTAATAAAATTGAGATATGACAGATCAGAATGTGCTTGATGGCATTGTTACCTGTCATAGTCCATCTTGACCTGTAAATATGTAAAAATGTGCTCCGTGGCATTGTTTACCTGTCATGGCACAATGTCAGAAAACTTTATTATGTTTCATGTACATGATCCTAAGCATGCAATAGAAGAGGCTTATCTCAAATGTGATAAAATAAAAAATAAAACTCACTGGAAAATGCCAGGCAGGAGTTTGAAATGAGCAATTTTCTTTCAACAAATGAGAAGGTCCTTCTATTATATCATTATGTTGGGGTTCTGGACCATTCAAGGATAACTTGTTGGATAGTCATTAGTCTCATGAGTTATGACTTAAACAGTAGGTTCCCACCCAACTGATCATCTATGATGCTGGGAATGTTGCTTCCTCAAATGTCACCCTCTTAGACAGGCAATGTTAATGTAGTCCAAACCTTTATTATCTAACATCTAGCACTATGTATGGCTATAGAAGAGAAAACATTGTCTTTCTATTTCGAATCTTTGATGTCCTTGTGAAAATGTCAAAATTTGTGTTGTCCATGATGTATGTATGCAGGTGAAACATGGGGTTGGTGTAGAGGAAATCGTGAACCATGTATTACAGGCTTGGGAGCTAGCGACTGGGAAGAAGCGTCATTGAATTGTCTTTCACCTTGTATTTTGTATCTTATGACACTGTTGTATTGGATAGCTATTTAAATATCTGTGCCTTCATTTTTGCAATAATTTTGACTTTGTTTTCATGCATTCTTCAAATTTGGATACCCAAGTAATAGTTTGAATTCAGTTGTACTGATCAATATCTTTGTCTTGGAAGTTATTACAAAGAGGTCTGTTGTTTGGAGAATGGAGGTCTGTTGTTTGCACTCATATCAATCCTAGAAGAGTAATTCTGAAAACGTTCTATAGTATTAGGAACCTAGAAGAGTAATTCTGAAAACGTTCTATAGTATTAGGAAATCCGCAAGTCACATGGTTTCAAATCTAAAAAACTTGAGTCTGATTGATTGTTCAGCCTATGTGCTAAACGAGTAGTATAATAATTTCTCCATGGAAAGTGGTCACATAACAAAAATGTTTCAAAATCAGTCATGTAACTAATACGTTTAGTCTAACTTTTGTTATGTGACAACTTTTGAAACTCTAGTCTCTAAGACTCGAGTTACAATGTGAAGAAGTTGAGTCTTTGAAACTTGAGTTCCACTAGAAACTTAAAAAAAAAAAAAAAAAACCATCTCATGATTTTCTCCATGGAAAGTGGTCACATAACAAAGCCGAGATAGTAGGTATAAAAAGCTGAGATGTGAGTGAGACTCAGGCCAATTTAAATTACAAAAACCATCTAGGTTGTTAAATATATATTTCTTTCCTTTGTTCATTTTCACATGGGTGCCACCCTCCCTAATTCCTTAGGGTAGACAATATCTCCTACCATTGTTCATTGTCCACATAAGCGGCTTGTCAGCAATCCATCCTATTTATTAAGGGTAGAAATTTAGCCACCAAATTAATGCTTTATCCCTTGCAATCTCTCTCATATCCACTATAAATATGTACCTATATTCTCATTATAAGAGGCAAATAGAAACGGAGAAGCACGGAGAGATAGAGAACAAAGAGATATATATATATATTTATATATATATGGCTTAGTTTTGCCTTTCTCACAAGCAGTTTTGGCTGACAACACAGTAGATTATATGGACTTCATTGGTAATGCACAAAGTTGCTAACAGATTCGGATAAGGATGATAGATTTTTATTTTTGATAAATGTTGAATACTATTAGTCCTATCTGTCTGTTTCTTGATATCATTTTTCATCGATGTTTGCATCTGGGTCATGGTTATCATAATAAAGGTCATTGATTGTAAAAATGATGGTCATCTAGAAGGGGATTAAGTAGCTCTCAAGATTCGACACATGCGCATGCACGCACACACACACACACACACATATATATATATATATATATGATGTGGTGGATGGTTACTAGAGTAAGCAATTCAGAAATAATTTCACTCTAATATTACTCTCTCGTCTTTATATTTCGTTGATTTTACAACATAGGCCAATTTATTCTTATTACAATTTGTACAAGCATATAGGCCCACTAAAACCCATATCTAAAAGCCGACGCACATTAATGCATTTTGTATTTATTTATTATGGCCCGGCCCACTTTTGCAGAAGAAATTTGTTCTCTAGTTCTTTAGCCACAGAGAAATTTAAAAGAAAAAAAAAAAAAAAATTTCCCGTTGGCCAGAACCCAGAAGAAGCAGTAGCAGCAAATCAAAAAAAATTTCTTTCCTTCGAGTGAAAAATAGGCAAATACCCATCGATCTTTACTCTATTATTAGTTGCTATATTACAAATTGCGGTTTAAAAGTTTTAAGTTTGAAAAGAAAGGAAAATGGGGGAGGAGAGTCAGAGGAAGAAGACAACAAGGGTGGTGGAATCGCTGGGATGGCTAACGGAATCGTCGATCATGCCAAAGAAGCAAAGGGCCATAGCTGGTGTGGGGCCCTCCTCTATTCTCGAACTTAAGGCTCAACTCTACAAGTCTCAGGACGAGTCCAAGAAAACCAAGGAACTCTCCGGCCCCGACCTCCATTTCCACCGCACCAAGAAGATCCTCCCCGCTCCCAATCTCTTCTCCGCCAAGAACTCCGGCGTCGATGCTCGCGCTCTCAAGTACCTCTCTCTCCCTCTCTCTGTCTCTTAATTAAATAAATAAAAATTAGCAAATTTTTAGGTTTAGGGTTCCGGCTCTTTTTTTGGGTGGTAATGATTTTTTAGGAAGCACGGACACTTCATTTAGGCTAGGCTGCGCCGTTTTATGTTACAATTTTTCATAATAATCAGACTGGGAATTTGGGATTTTTCTAGATTAATTGCTTTGTATGAACTTATATTATTGATCATTAGGTTTATCAAAGGAGATAATATTTATCTATGCTTGCAGTTTTTGCTTTACGTTCATTGGGATGATTTATAGTAATAATATAATTGTGAAACATGCTTAACAAACAATGTGTTGTGAAAAATAAACTGGGAATTTACGTGGTTCCACTATAAAATAAGGAGATTGCAATAGTAGCCCAAAGCCACTCTCACAATACCCAAATCCACACGCAACACAGTGCTGTCTTTTTATGTATAGATATGCTGGTTTCATGTTTATGGCCTAAGTTGAATAATTTTGTTGTGTTGAAATCCAGGGACAAACTTGAGCTGAAAGCAGTTAATGATGGATCAGTCAGCTATGCGGCGTTAGAGAAGAAGGCTGAATTATATGAGAAGCTAGCGAGGGGAGAGCTGTCTGATGAGGAAGAAAAGGAGAAATATTGTGTGGATTTCTTCCGCAAGAATGTTGAGCAGGATGAGTCAGAGCAACCTCGGGACCAAGATGCTTCTTCTGCCACAGTACCGCCCGAAAGTGAAGATGGTGAGAATGATGCTTCTTTTTGGTTTAAGACAAAACCTTTGGGGCTTGGCCGAGTAGCTGCAACACTGGACAATGACGAACACAAGCGTTTTGTTAGGTAAGGGTTTTAATTCTTTCTGGTTCAGTACACAGAGCTTGTTATGTTGAAATACTCTTAGTAATAAATGAGAAACACAAGGTCAAAGATTTTAATTAGCTTGTAAATGGTTGATTGGGGCTGGGGTTTTAGTAGTTCAAATCAGTGTATTCAGATGCAACTTGTTTGTTCAGGTTTGGTCGTGCAAACTAGTCCCTCCATACCAAATTGTTTGTCTACTCAAGAAAATCCAACCCTTTTTAGGGGACATCATCTAGTGCATTATTTTTAAATAGAATCTTACCAATTTTCAAAATTATCCTTCTTAATTTAAATTCGAACTAACAAATGGAAAATGAATATTGACTTTTAAAATAAAGTCATGGTTAAGAAAGTGATGGGGAATGTAACTGGCAGTTCCCTTTGAAGACTTATAAGAGGTGAGGGAAGGCTAGTTTGAGTGCTGAAGCATTAATTTGGGGTGTTTTGCATGATGGAAAACTCTTTTGGGACCTTTCTTAGTCTAAATTAAATTGAGTTTACTCATGCGCTTTATTTTACCGTTTATGTAGATTAGAAAGTTGCTGGGCTAGTTTTAAGTGAGTTTTCCTGAGTTCTAGAATGGGCTGTTCTAAGGGCGCTTGAGTCTTATTTTATACTTTGACTCCTTTTTCTATTTGGTTTAGAGGTTCTTAATTACTTTTCTTTATTATTAGGTGTTGAAATATTTCTTGGAAAAGATTATTTAGGCATCCTAGTCTTGCTGGGAAAGGTTCTGGCAATAACCTATCTAAAGTGTGATTGCTCAGGGTTTATTATCTTTCTTTGTTTCTGGTTCCATTCACTGTGTGACACCAAATTACCATCAGATTCATTCAAAATCCGGTTTTTTATTAGTTGGCCCTATCTAAACTCTTAAACACCAGACACTATTCAAGAAACCTTCAAGATCTCATCAAGATTTCTATTCAGTGTTGAATTTATAAAGATCCTACATCAAAATTGGTACCCATTAAAGTTTCTTTTCTGTGAAAAAAGTTATGAAGATTGTGTTTGTTGACTTTTCAAAAGGGACAATATTTTTATCCCAAAATAGGGCAGAGGGATTATCAATCACTTTGTGACTGTGGACATTTTAATTTATTTGAAACCTTTGTTTTCAACTAAGAGAGAGCATTGTTACTGTTATCTTCCGGTGCTTCTTACTATTCATACCAACTTTGGGTTCTTAAACATTTAGCCCCTATAATTTAGTTCTGGGCCTTTTTTTTTTTTTTTTTTTTACCTCCCCCTCATTTTAATTGCATTATTAAGATTGATTAGTCAGGATTGACCTAGGTTCAGCAGTTGAACTTCTTTGCTAATTTGGTTGTGGTTGCTGTTGTTTACTCATTTAAATTATCGAGTCTGACAAGTCAGGGTTAGCCTAGGTTCAGGTGTTGAACTTCATTGCTAAGAACGAGTTGCTTATGGTACAAGGAATTTAGGCAAAATCCAGTCATACAGCAAAAGGGTTTTTATTTTTGTAAATGGCTAAATGCACAATCAAGTAGAACATAAATTCTCAATGAAAACAGCTAAGTAATGTTCAGTTGCTAATTGTATATGTTCTTTGAGTTGTTTCTGGCCTTTGGTGTTTGAACTTTATCTTTCCTGAGTCCCATTGCATCATTTTGTTATTAGAAACTGCTACCTGTGTGTCATATCACTACGGCAAATGATTGTTGTGATTGTGGCTTTCCATAGGGAGGTTCATGAAGAAGTAAATCAAGCAAGAGAAAAGGCTTCTGAGCTCAAATTGCGCAGGCAAGAGCAAGCAGCAACTCGCCGAGAGAAACTGAGACAGGCTTATTTAAAGAAACGGCTAGAGAACCTAAAAGCTGCATCCAATGCAGAACAGACATGATCAGCCCAAGGCAAGGATCATATTGTTTTGTTAGTTGCTATTGACTTAACCAGGTCAAGATGCTTGTTCCTTACATTCATTTCATGGTGAAAAATGCATTGGAATTCACTTCATCCTTCAATGTATTTTTTACTCGTTACTTTTTTATTTGTGTACAGTAAGGGTGTTTACAGTATGAATTATATGATGAAGGTCACTTATCTGAATGCACATTGCCGTCCTTTTAGGCTTTTAAACGACCTCTGCCATCCAAAAATAGAAGAAAAATAAAAAGTTAGGTCATTTTTGGTAACTATTTTCGTTTTTTATGTTTACATTAGCTTGTTTTTAAGGGAAAAAACAATTATTTATTATTTCTTTTTTGTGTTTTCAAAATGAAAAACACGTTACGTTTGGTTAGTTAAAAAAACAGTTTCTAAAATCAAAATAACAGAAAATTTGTTAAGTTACTGTTTTGGAAAAGGTTATAATTTTTTTTGGAAGTATTTACACCGTTTTGTCTATTCATTCTAATTCAAAAACATTTTTGCTTCCAAGTTTTTAAAATCAATATACCTAGAGGAATTATAAAATTAAATGCTATGTATGTAGCATTCAACTCATAGCTTGAAACTTTAATCAAACAAAACTTGAACCGTATCAATGAAAGTTTGGTAATTATGTAAGAAAATTAGGCTTTTAAATGTTATAAAAGATGATTAATGATTAAAGTTTATAATGAGCCATTAATAATGCTTATTATTTGCAAACATCAATCCTGTGTCCTGCAATATGATTCCTGTTGTTGGAGATATTATACTAAATTCACGGAAGATTACGTCAGTTTTGCTTTGTGGTTCACCATTCTACAAATAGACTTCTACTTGTTTAAATTTACTAACTGACTCAGTTTATTTATATATAAAAAAGAGAATAGAAAAGAGAGTTGTGTAAGTATAGTTAAAAGAGAGAGATGCTATTAAATTTCAAAAGAGAGAAACTGAAATCTCTTCTCTCTCTTGACTACATCTTATCGGCAACATTTAATCAATAAGTTATGGTGGGTTTTAGAAAAAGGGTTTGAGTATTTGTGCTGCAATTCAAATGAATTCTTTGTTCTTGTTGGCCATTAAAATCTCTAGAGGCGAAAAAGGTTTTAGTATAATCAATAGAAAGAGATCAGATCAGATTCAAAAAACTTTTATAATCAATAGAAAGAGACCAAAGAAAGATAGCCACAAAGTAAGATAGTCACGAAAAAGCCGAATACTAAGAAACGTTTTTAGCTAATTTAATTGTCTTTCTTCTATGCACGTTTACTGCTTATTTCTCTCAATTTCTCTTATAGATGGTCCATATCAGCGCATATAAGCTCTAGAATACTGAAATGCAACATTATAAACTCTTTGGACAATCCGCTGCTGAGGATAATTGTATATATAAACCCTGAGCATACTTTCATTAGCCATTTGAGTAACTATCGGTGCAGTGCAGTAAGAACCAAAAACTGTGTTCTATTGTGATAAAATGAAAAACAATAATCATTTTCACCCTAACCTCAAGTGCCTTTTTTCTTTTTAAAATTTTATTTATTTATGATAAACTGAGTTAGGAAATATAAATTGGTGGGAGTTTTTTTTTAGTGAAATGATGGACCACGAAGCAAAAGTGACATTGTCCATCAAGGAGTGTATAATTTCTCATTCTCAAATATAAAAAAAAAAAAAAGAAAAAGAAAAAAAGGAGTGTATAATTTCTCTTGTAGTTGCCATAGCTTCAACAGCTTAATCAATTAAGTCAACAATGTGTGATCGCTCTCCCTAATTATTTCTATATTCGATGTCAACGATAAGGTCATCAATATTGAATTGAGTAAACAAGCGATTATTTCTTATTGCCATCTGAATGAAATTATGAATTGTGCAATAGGCTCTAATCACATTCCCTTATTGACATGGTTTATAATGAAGCATCATTTTTAAGACAGTAAATTATGCCTTTAAAATGCCAAAACATCTTTCAATTACATTATGAAGAGATAAATGTCTATAATTGAAAATCTCTTTAGTAGCTTCAGGAGATCCCCACCTCAAAGTCTCATAGACGGTATCTCTTAGTATGGTATGGAGGTGGAAACCTCTTGGTGTATGAATCCACTAAAATAGTTACCTAACAAGAGAAAGAGAGAGAGAGAGAGAGAGAGGCATGACAGTTAAATATGTATTATCAAGTGGAGGAGGCCATGGGAAATTATTTTCTAACCTTTGAAGTGCATCTAAAAGTACTTGTGAGTCATTTGCCGTTCCCTTCTAACCCGTGCAGACAAATGTGAACTTCATACCGAAATCACATGCACACATTATATTATGGGCAATTGTGGGCTTTCTATTTAGTTGACTTGTTTTGACGTTGGTGCCTATGCACTGATATATATTCCATCAATTGCACCAATACATTTCCAAAAATATGTGAGCAATCAATATTTGCATGATGAAAGTATAAAATGAACAGTATTAATTTGTGATTACCTTGAAATATGAAAAGAATTTAGTATTGTTAGCAGTATGTGGATGCACTTCATTAGCAGTATAATGAATTTTCCCATATGGCACATTGCTCTTACAGGTTTCTTAAATTGCTCATCCATTGTCTCAGTTGAGTGATGAAAACGATATGCTACTTATATCAGTAAATACTTTTAGTTTGTTTTTATTTTTATTTAATCAATTACATTAATATTATTATTATTTTTTTCAATAAGAAACATATGTGAGGATTCTATTGACAGTGGAATTGACAGATGTTTGTTGTTGTTGTTGTAAAATACGTCACATTTACAAATAGTGTGAGAAAAAGGTTTAATAAGAGTATCCGTAGCAGATGTTACATAAAAAATGTCATTTTGACACATCAAAAGCCTACTTTATTATTTTACCACATCATTTTACAATATCTCATTTATCAGATGTTTTATCATTCAATTCTATACATTAAAATAATATTTACTACACATTAAGATAATATATTATCTCCTCCCCATTATCATCAACAACAGCAACAACATCAACGGCACAACCACCAACCATTGATGCCAAATAAAGAAAAAAAGCTTCATACCCCTCATCTAGGGGTTTGAATGAAAAGCATAAGCAAATCCAAGAACTGAAAAATAACAAGATTGCACCAAAAATTAAGCTCAACACAGACAAAATCCTTTAGAGCTAAGTTGAAATTGATACTCTATCATAAGATCCTACTGCCTTAAAGTTGAAATTGCCTATCCTTTTAAAACTCATTAAATTTGTTATTCTTTGTAAATTTGTGTATATAAACATTTGTCGTAAGTTACTAGCATATATATATATATATATATATATATATGTATGTTATTGTTTATGTTTATGTGTGTATATAGGGTCTACCTTTGGTGTTGACATTTTTTTTTTTTTTAATTAATATCAGAAAGGCAATCCTTATAACCATCACCTTGGGCAACAAAAGTACTTTCAAGATGCGTTGAAGAGAAACATATTTGATGTAATCTTCTAAATATTTTCCTAATTATTTTTTGGGAAATGGTCCTAGGAATCAACTAAACAACAGCTTTCAAGTAAAGACATATTTACTATTGTACAAGACCCTGTTACATAAATAGATGCATATTTAGTTCAGTACATTACAGTGTTATGTAGGTAAAGGTAAACTTTGATCACAATGTTATGGTTTTTATTTATTTTGTCAACCTTGTTACAAAGATGAAGACAAATATTTTATAATACACTAGTATTTTTATTTATTTAGGAAAAATATTATTTATCTCTCATTTGTTTTCCACCATAATGTCATTTGATCAAGTTTATTAGTCCCATTGTTTTTTCTTATTTTTATTACACAAAAATTTATTATTTTTCCAATTTAGCTAGGGTTTTTTATATATTTTTTTTCATCACAATTATAGGATACTAGATAAAACATTGACCTTTCACATTGGTAGACTAGTAACACTTACACTTATACGTTAGTAAAAAAAAAAGTTAAATAAGAATTAATACTTTAAAATCAAATATGGAAAAAAAAAAATAGAATTACCTTTCAAAGCTCAATAAATTTGTTTCTCTTCATGAATTTTTGTATATAAAAATTTAAAATTATGTTATTAAAGCATATTTTTATTCATTTTCACTATAAATTGTTAATTTTTTTAGTGCATTAGTTTATGTATATAAATATGTTAATGTTTATGATTATAAATTTGATTTTAGTGAGAGTGCACACACGTGTGCTGTGCCACCTCATTCCTGTATGTATTTTAGTTGGTTTGTTTTAGGAAATTGTTTGGCCTTGACGATCAATTCTTATCCATTCTATGTATTTTTACCATGGTTTTAAAAACCGGACGTGAGAGGGATATGGCTAGTGTTCTAATGGGGTTTGGTTGTTTGGTAGGATTTTAGATGAGTTTGCAATTTCTTGACAATAATTCAAGTTTATTTTGATGCATTTCTACTAATTTCAACATTCCTTGAGTTTGTTGGTCCGTCAGAAATTATACTATGGAGTATAAATGTTCCATTATTGGTTTCTGGTTTGCTTAATCTTTCTATTATATACAGATTTTCATGACATAAATATGCAGATTGTATAATGACTATAACTGATATATCATTACTTCTTTCTTAAATATGCAGATATTGAATTCATGCCTAGAAGCAAAAGTGTTATTAATGGACTATTAGACCCCAACTGAAGGCTGAAGAACGATGCTAAAAGTTTAGGTTTAAGTGTTAATGTTGGAAGTCATCTTTATTTGAAGTGTTAATGTATGTTAAACGCTCAATTTGCAAGCTTATTGCTTGGTCTAATGTGGTGTAGTGTATTAATTTGGTTGTAAAGAATTGCTTGTGTTTACTGTTGCCATGTCAACTCAGAAGAGGCTTATGATTTAAGAGACAATAAGCCTCAAGTTGAGTTTGTAAAAAGAGTTATTAGTTAGTAAATAGGGTCATAAGTTGTAATCGGGATATTCATTTTGATGTTATATATATAAAATGGTGATCACACCATAATAAGATATCCCCCTTTACTAAGAAAAAAAAAGTGTATTTCCTTACTTAATCTCCTATTTTAATCCTAGAAAGATTGTGATCATAACTTTCCACGAAAGATACATGCTTAGTGAATTTTAGGGGCTACCTAATCCCCACAGTAGGTGATTTCATTGTTTGGCCTTGATGATCAATTCTAATCCATTCTATGTATTTTTACCATGGTTTTAAAAACTGGACTGGGACAAAAACCTTTTTTGCCTTCGGTTCTCAGTTCAACTCGATTTTTGACTAGTTTTAACCGGTTTTGATCAGTTTTACCGGACCAAATTGGTGCTCAGTTCCCAGTTGAACTGGTCGGGCCAGCTGTTTTGGTCTAGTTTTTAAAACCATAATTTTTATACTTTTAACTATCTATATTAACTTTTGCCTTATCAAATGAACAGTTAGTTGCATTTAATTTTGGTTCCACCATGAAGATTATAGTATTCCATTTTATGTATTTTAGATGTATTTTTTTTTTGTTTTTTTTTTTTTTTGTTTTGAGTAGAAGATATTTTAAGTGTTATTAGACATTATCATTTTGTATGAAAATTGTTCCAGCATGAAGATTATAATTATAGTATTTGTTTCACATATTTTGCATTAATTATTAGATATTATTCGACCAAGACACCAGTTAGTTTTTGGTGTATGCAAGAATTGAATTTCAAATCTCTTATTTAACCATCAAAAACTTTAAAAGAGACTCATCAAAAAAAAAAAAAAAAAAAAAGGCTTTCAAAGAAATTATGGTAGGCAACTTTGCTCTTAATTTATAGTGATCTATCACTTTCGACGGAAAACACTTGCCATCACCAAGGCTTGACCTCTTCAACTAAAGTAAACCAAAACATAATGATAATCTCTCCTTCCAAACCACACCCCCCCTATTCTCTCCACCAACTGCATCTAGATCAAGACCATCGTGGCCATGAAGCCGTGAATACGGGTAATCCAAGGCTCTACCACGGAACAAGATATCTTCCCAAATTCCTGCTAGGTGTAAATGGATTTAAAACTCTATCAATGTCATTATAGGCAAAATTAGTTTCATAAACATTTTAATTGCTATATTTAAACACCCCCCCCCCCTTAAATTAAAATAAAATCATTAAATCATTTGAAAGAAACCTTAATGATTCCATTTTAGAAAAAAATTTAATGATAAAATGTAACAATTAAGGGTACGTTTGGTACACTGAATGTAAATTATATTAGGAATAGTAATATTTATTACTGGAAATAGAAGACATTGTAATATAATAACTATTACTATTCATAAGTTTGGTTGTTACATATAGAAAGTTTGTAAAAGATTATGTATAAGGAAACTTTATATTTTTGTAAATATATTAATTTTAAAACCTATTATATGAGCTAAAGAATAGCTATTACATCCATTTTAAAGAGGAATAACTATTCTTCAATTTAAAGAATAGTTATTCCAATGTAATAACTAATCCACATAATAAAGATGTAACCAAATGACCGAATTACTATTACACATGAATAATTATTCCATTACATGAGCTATTATGGCATACCAAACATACCCTAAAGCTTTGAGGATAATCAGCTAAAAAAGGGGAAAATTGTAATATAACTTTTTTTTGGGTGCAATCTTTGAAGACCAAGGCTAAGGACTCATCTATACATGCTTGACTATTATTGTGAGTAGATTATCATTTTGTAATTGTAATATAATGTATTAATCTGTTCTCTAAAATTTTTGAAAATAAATATTTTCCCTAAAAATTAAAAAATTTCTAAAATTATTTTTTTTATCTTTCTATCTCTACCAATATATCATTCTATTATTTTGGGTGTGTTTTTCATTAGATTGATATTATTCCTCTATAAGGTGATCCATATTTTTCGAAATTATGTTATGGTATGCTATGTTTTTTTTTTTTTTTGGTACAACTAAACTTTTTAAGTTTCAAATAAATTATTCATATTCTTCATTCTTTTAAAGGAGATTATTATAATAATCAAAACTCATAACAAACTTATGTTGAATATATATAATTTATTCTCAAAATTTTATTGTAGAAAATTTGTTCTTCCTAAAAATTTCAAAAAGTAATTTCCATCACTCTATTTGTACAAATATATAAATTTATAAATTTTTTTTATTGATATTATTATTCTTTTTTGAAATGGTCCATATTCTTTTAACTATTGTTAGTATACATCATATTTTTCTAATTTCATTTGGTACAATTAAAATTTTTAATTTTTAAAGTTATTATTTAAATCTCTTTCTTTTTAGGAGATTGATCACAAAGAATCTGTTGTTGGATCATGTAATATTCATCTTGACAATAAATTATCTATTATGAAAACCAAAACTTATCCTATAATTACAGATATTTCTCAAATAATTGATAGTACTTTTAACCATAATTTTTCTTTTTTCATTCTTAAGTAAGTACATCAAATTGGACTGAAATGAACTGAAATGAACCGAATCAGACCAAATAGACTAACGTGGACAAAATTGGACTGAATAGCTTGAAGTGGACAGATTTGGACCAAATGGATTGAATAAACCAAAGTTGACTGAATTGGACAGGAATGGACTGACGTGGACCAAATTAGACGGAAGTGAATGAAGTAGGTCGAATGGACCGAATTGGACCAAAATGGATCGAAGTAGACCAAATGGACTGAAGAGGACCGATTTGATATGTTTCCTAATTTTTTTTTCTTTACAACTAGAGATTTTTAACTCAAATATATTATTATTATTATTATTTTTTATAAGTCAAATATATTATTATGATAATCAAAACTCATCACAAAATTACACTTGGTATTACTCAAATAATTGATAGGCACATTCAAATACATAGCCAAAACTGCTTTGTAATATATATTCAAATTTTCACTTCCAAAATGACTAAATATTAACTCAAAAAAAAATTAAACCAAAGCTATAAGAGGGAGAGAGAAGAGTTGTAATAGGGAACTCAAAAAATACAACACCAAAAAGTATTAACCCAAAATAGAGTTATAAAAAATATAATGATTCGTCAACCTAAAGTAGGGTTGCAAGAATGAATGAAAAATGAAACAATATTAATTAAGAACTTTAAAGGTGAAGTATAAATATATCCTTTCCCATATAATATTTATTGACAGAATTTCGTACATAAGCTATGTTAGAAATTTGAAAATTTTTCTCAATATCCAAACTTTCTCTTGCTGATATCAAAAGCATAAAAAACATATATAAAAAATGTATAATCCAAAGAAAAAAATGAAACAACTACTTTCAAGACCAAAAATATAACGGTCATATTTCTGGAGAAAAAAATGTTACCTTTAAAACGTTAAATATTTTTTAAAACTATTTCATCTTTCTATCTCTATCAATATATCATGCTATTATTTTGAGAGTGTTTGATTGGTATTGTTCCTTTATGAGGTGGTACATATTCTTTGAAATTATGTTATACTTTTTAAGTTTCAAATAAATTATTCAAATTCCTCATCCTCTTAAATGAGATTATCATGATAATAAAAAATCATAACAAAATTGCACTCAATATTACACAAATATAGGCACACTCAAATTCATAATCAGTATTGTGTTTTAATATAATTTCAATTATTACTTCCAAAATAACTAAGTATTAACTCAAAAAAAATCAAACCAAAGCTGTAGAAGGAAGAGAGACTACTTGTGATGGAGTACTCAAAAATACAACACCAATACGTATTGACCCAAAATAGAGTTTTAAAAAACACAATGATTCATCAACCAAAATTAGAGTTACAAGGAAGAATGTAAAATAAAGAGAGAAAATAATCACTTTTTCAAGAGAGAATATGAGAAAGAATTAAAAATTTATAGAAAATAAGATGAGAATAAAAAGAATAAATATAAAATAGTAATAAATTCAAAATTATCCAAGTCATGCTTTATAATAGAATAACATTATATTTCTTATATACTATCTTTATAATTCAATAAGATAAAATTGATGAAATCAAAGAAAAGAAAAAAGATGACAAATTAAAAATACAAAACTAAACCACATCAACCTAAAGTAGATATGTAAGAAAAATAATAAAATCCACTAAAAATGAAAAAAAAAAAAAAAAAAAAAAAAAAGAGAAAGAGAGCGAGAGAGAAATAACCTTTTGTGTGTGGAAAACTATGCATACAATGAGAGGAGTGAATTGCAAACTCATAATAAGAGGATAAGAATGAGAAGAGCCAAAAATAAAAGAAGAGCAAATTGCAAATTTAAATCCTCTTAGTTCCAAAAAAAAAAACTCTTTAGTTCAAAAAAAGAGAGTTTTTTGAGAGAAATGGGAGGGAAAATTGAAATTTCCTTTGTTTGGTTTGAGTGGAAAGGAAGGGGAGAAAAAAATGAAAAGAATTTTTTCTCCCAAATCCACCATTTTATTTCTTACCAAACATAGATATTAGAGCTTAACAAGTTCAATTGCCACGCATAAGCAATTTCCCATAATATATTACTCCTACTCTCATCAATACTATTCTATTCTGTTAACAATTTTTTATCTAACAATTTAACATTAGAAAAACCCTCTTCAATTTAAGCAAAACAGTCCGAAAGGGAAGAAAAAGAGATGAAAAATAAAAAGTAGACTCAACATAAAATGTCAGAAGTGGGATTTGAACCCACGCCCTCGTTAGAGGACCAGAACTTGAGTCTGGCGCCTTAGACCACTCGGCCATCCTGACAGATGTTAACTATGGCAAAATACAATTTATAATAATAATAATATTATTCATAAACAAAATATAAAAACGACTCCGCTGGGGATCGAAAACAGAATCTCTAGCTCCGTAGACTAGCGCCTTGTCCATTGGGCCACGGAGTCCTTGTTGATTCAAAAGATCAAATAAATATTTTATATTCAATAATTTCACGCAGATTCCACCCAAAATAATTTTTTTAATAATAATTTATTGATAAATAATAAATGTAATCCACCCAAAATAGTTATATAATTATAGCCTCTTAGAAGTGTTATTAAACCTGGCCAGTTGGACCGGCAACTTAGTGACTCGGTGCATAGATTAGGCCGAGTGATTAATTGGATAGAAAGAGTACATCACCCAGTGGGTTTTAAGCAACCCGTGTGACCTAGCTAGACTTGTGAATTGTGTAAAATTACATTAATAGGTCCATTTTATTGACTCGTTTTTTGTTTAAATGTGTGATAATATGGTAATTTAAATAAAGAGAAAACCTAAAGAAATCCTCCCCCCCCCCCCCCCCAAAAAAAAAAAAAAAAAGCTTTGTTCTATACAGATTCATACTATTGTACATGACCATCACTTTTCAGTTTTCATAGTTCACCAAACCTAAGACTACGAGGCTGCTACTGTGCATCAATTTTCTATGCTTTAAAGTTTAAACAGATTAGTACTTAGCCACTAATTAGCACGTAAGTATGACTATATGACTTTATGTACCAATTATCTTCTTTTGTTTAGGTTTTTTCTACTTTATTTGTTGATTGCTTTTAAGTTTAAGTATCTTTTATTTATTTTTATTTTTTTTGTATACTATCAATTGTGTGAGTGGAGGAGGTATACCATGCATCCGGTGTATGTATCCCTCCTCTCACATGGAGCTGGACTCCATACCCTCAAGGTGAAAAGGAGGAAACATACACCGGATACATGGTGTATTTTTTAGTGTGAGGTTATGACATTGTGACCATTGTTTCTTCTTTGAGTTTTGCCCCTTTATAAATAAATATATATATATATATTTAATATACATAATTGTAAGACATGTAACAAGATTTTATATAGCAGAGGCTTTGTTTACAATCCTATGATATTCATTTATTTTCCTTGTGAATTTTATATAATTTCTAATGTTATTGCTTATGAAATATTGATTTTGTATTATAATGACGAGTTTAATTTAGGCATATGCCTATTTTTTATTATAAATTTACATATTCATGTTATAATTTCTCAAACTTATATATATATATATATATATATATATATTTATATATATATAAAATTAATTTCTTGAAGAGAGTGAAACAGAGTCCTGTAATAGCAAACCAAAGGGGGCTAAACCAGTATTCTTAGTATTCAAGGCCTTCATCACCAATAAAGAATCACCCTCCAGGATAGCTTCAGATATGCCCACCTCTTTAGCAAACTCAAGAACTTTGTTGGCTGCCAAGGCCTTAATCTCGATTGGCAGGAGTTGTTAAGGAACCCGAGTAGACAAGGCGTCAATGACAAGTCCATCCTGGTTTCGAATGATGACCCCCAGGTCGGAGCACTTCTCTTTAGCAAAAAGGGCACCGTCGAAGTTGATTTTAAAGGTAACTAGATCAGGCGGTTTCCATCGGGCTCTCCTCCTCAGCCTACTCGAAAGTGGTGAAGGTTGCACAGCTTTATATTTTGCATATCTATCCTGAGCCAGTTAATAGAGTTGGTTGAGAGGGTAGTGGGTTTGCTGGGTTCTCACCTGGTTCCTTTGATACCAAACCGACCACACAGTGAAAACAAACAAAATCGGGTTCCTTTGGTGTTGAAACACCCATGCCATGAGCTCGCTGAAGCTGGTAAATCTCTGTTGGTTTCAAAAACTCCTTGTATCGTTCAACCCCTAAACGCCATCCAACTCTTTGCAACTCTAAACCACATGCACAACATCTTCATTATCTTCCTTGCAGCAATCACATAGCTGTTCTGTGATAATCGTTTGACGCAGTAGGTTGCACTTCGAAGGGAGTGAATTCCGGCAAGCTCTCCAAATCAGATTCCTTACTTTATTTGGGCATTCAAGGGCCCAAATCTTCTTCCAAAGCACTTTCTCATGGTCTGGTTGCTATGCCACCTAGAGACCAACTTCATCCTCCTTCAAAAACCGATACCCCGTTTTGCAACTAAACCTCCCATCATGCTTCCATGGCCAATACAAAGAGTCATCCGTAGCTTTTCTAGCCAAAGGAATATTTTTTATTTCTTTAGCTTCTTGTGGTGCAAAAATCCCATCCACCATCGCAGCATTCCACATTCTAGTTCCCTCATCAATTAAGCAATCCATAGTGGCTTCTTCCATTGTTTCCACCAATGGGGAGAGTACCTTAGTCGGATGTTTTCGGGGCAGCCAATGGTGTTGCCAGATTTTTATTGATTTACCATTCCCCACCCTCCAACATGCACCATCTAGGATAACATCACGACCTTGCAATATGCTCTTCTAAGCGTAGGAACCTGAACTTAATTCCTTAGCTTCTAGGAGGGAGCGATTTGGGAAGAACTTTGCCTTGAAGACTTTATAGAAGAGGGTTTCCTTATTATGCAAAAGCCACCATGCTTGCTTCACCAAAAGAGCGTCGTTAAAGTGAGCCAAATCGCGAAAGCCCATACCACCTACCATTTTGGACTTATTCAATTCACTCCACTGGATCCAATGAATCTTTCTTCTATTTCCCCTTTGCCCCCACCAAAAATTCTTTATCATTGCCTCAATATCATCACAAAGCTCTAAGGGTAATTTAAAGCACCCCATAGCATAAGTAGGGATAGCTTGTATCATGGATTTGATTAGGACCTCTCTCTCAGCTTGTGATAGCAATTTACCCTCCCACCCTTGAAGTTTTCTCCAAACCCTCTCCTTGATATAATTGAACTAGCCTTTTTCCCCCTACCCACAAAGGAAGGAAGGCCCAAGTATTTCTCATAAGACTTCACTTCTTGAATTTAGAATGATTCTTTATGCTTGTTTTTGCTTCATCCGTTGTAGACTTGCTAAAGTTGATTGCAGTCTTATCTTTGTTGATTTTTTGCCCTGACAATGACTCATATTCTGCCAACAACTTCAACACATTATTGCAATCCTCAAAGATTGACCCGTAGAAAAGCAAGCTATCGTCTGCGAAAAACAGGTGGGTTAATTTAGGACCTCGTTTACACATGGAAAAACCCTTAATATTTCCATTTCTCATTGAGGGTTTAATGAGAGCATGAAGTCCTTCCATACATAAGAGGAAAAGGAAAGGAGATAGGGGGTCTCCTTGCCTAATACCTCTACTAGGGTGGATCATTCCAATAGGCTCCCCATTCACCATGATAGAGTACGACACCATTCTCACACAACTCATCATAAGAGTAATCCATCTAGAACAAAAACCCATTCTCTCCATAAGCCTCTCCAAATACACCCATTCCACCTGATCATAGGCTTTACTCATATCTAATTTAATAGCCATAAAACCATGTTTTCTTGAATTATGGTGTTTCATATGATAAAGGGTCTCAAACGCAATCATAATATTGTCTGAAGTAAGTTTTTCCTTAGCAAATACAGATTGATGTTCTGTAATTAGGGATGGTAAAAATTTCTTCAACCTGTTTGCTAAGACCTTAGAATAAATCTTATATAGGACATTGCAAAGACTAATAGGGTGGAATTCATACACAAGTTCCGGATTAGCTATTTTAGGAACAAGAGTAATGAGTGTATGGTTGAAAGGTTCGGGTAGGATACCTGAATTAAGCCATGATAGAATGGTTGAAGTAACATCATGCTATATTATTGACCAAAAATGTTGATAGAACAACGGTGGCATACCATCAAGACTTGGCGCTTTTAGAGGTGCCATCTGATTTAAGGCTTCCTTAACTTCCAAATCTGTAAATTCCTTCACCAACTCAGCATTCATCTCATCGGTCACCATGCATGGGATTTTCTCAAGAGAGGCAACATCCAGATTCGGGTTGGAGGTGGAAAAAAGGTCCTTGTAATAACTCTTCAACACATGCCCAATTTCTTCTTGTCCGGTCAGTCAAGTTCCATCCCCATCTCTTATTCCTCTAATCAGATTCTTCCTAAATCTCTTTGTAGCCTTGCTATGAAAAAAGGCTGTGTTATTGTCACCTTTACTCAGCCACAACACTCTTGATCTTTGACACCACATCCTTACTTCTCAGTCTTGCAGCAAATTAACCTCAGTTCTTAAGCTTCTAACCCAAGCATTATTCCCACTCACCATAGCTTCAATTTCGGCCAAGGCAAGTTGATTCTTTTTGATCTCTAATTCTCTCCTCACGTGCCCAAAGTTGTGTTTATTCCACCATGTTAATTCTTGTTCACACTTAGCCACTTTTTTTTTTTCAGAATGGCTATGCTTGGATTTTGCTCCCTTGTGGTACTCCAAATCTCTTCAACCGTTTCACCACAAGTTGGATCCGATAACCACATTTCTTCAAATCTAAAACATCTCTTCCTCCTAGGTTCAGGCAACCCCGACAAATTGATCAAAAGAGGAGTATGATCCGAAGACATACATTGGAGATGATGTATTCTAGTTCCTGGAAATTTCTGAAACCAAGAATTTGTAGCCATGCATCGATCCAATCTTGTTCTTATGGAATGACCATCCTCATAATGTTTAGCCCATGTGAATTTAGGACCCATGTATCCCAAGTCCATGAAGCTACATTCATCGATCACATCTTTAAATAATTGCATTTGATTATGCTCTCTAGGTGCCCCTCCCCACTTTTCCTCTTGACGGACAATTTCATTAAAATCAGCACCGCAAATCCAAGGAATGTTCATTCTAGAATGCAAGCTTCTCAGTTTACTCCATGCTTCACTCCTCTTGTGGGTTTCGGGCTCACCATAAAAACCTGTGAATCGCCATGCATTTTCAGTATTTCCATTGATTATCATATCAATATAATACCTGTGGGAATTAACAACATCAATGTTAATAGAGTTTTTCCAAAATAAAACTAGGCCACCACCTCTATTCAGCCTTGGAACCACCCACTTCTAATCAAAATTAATCTTGCTCAAAGTACGATCTAGCCTTGCTTCATCTGCCCATGTTTCGGCTATAAACACAACAGAGAGATCTTTTGCTTGTATCAATCTAACAAGCTCATTCTCTGTACGTGGGTTCCCAAGCCCACGACAATTCCACAATAATAGATTCATTGCTTCTGGCAGGGTTGGTAACCAGTCTCCGCCAATATCTTATTTTTTGTTGCACCCCCCCAGAAACCTTTCTCTCTTTTTTTTTTATAACTCGGTTAGGCTTGCTGAACTCCCTGCATTTCTTTTTTCCACCACTGCTTTGGATATAGCCACATTTGATCCCACCTCTAATCTACTAAGCCTCAATATGTTTTTTTTTTTTTTTTTTTTTTTTTTTTTTGAGAAACCTATATGTAAATCATTTTATATGTGAAACACCTAAATTTTTTACCATCAATATTTTAAAAATGTGAGGCATGAAATATAAAGTTTTGTTTTATGTAAATTTGCGAGTACAGAGTACAAAACATAACGGGATATTAACTTAAGAAATGAAAGTTTCACATTTCAATACTCAATTGCGAGTACAAAAAGCCTTTTGCTCTTAAGAATACAGAGTTGATACTGCAAACCAACCCACCATTAACGTTACCTTCATACACAGCTTTCTCCATATGTATATGTCAAGACTCAGTTCCGGACTCACACACCCGAAGAGAGAGAGCGTTAGAAGAAAGAGACACTCAAGAGACCCATCTTCAAGCTTCGAACCAAACCCAAATCACGCCGCCCTACCCCCATCCACGTGCCGGTGAGTTCTCCCTTGCTTCTTCTCTTTTCTCTCTTCTTCCTCATCTCCTCTTATCTTCCATTTCCGACCTCTTCTCCTCCGTCACTCTCAAACCCAAGCCCAGACCCAATTAACATTTTTTAATCATAGTTTGTGTGGGTGGTGGTGGGTTGTGCTTGTCCTTGGTGGTGGCTGGTGGCTGGCTTGAGCTTTGCAACTGCAAGTCAGTGATGGCCCGCAGACTCTGTTCCCGTCTTTTCCATTTCCATTTGCAGCAACCGTCTGTTTCTCCAAGATCTCATTCTGATAATTATATATATTTATATTCTTAGCTAATACGTATTTGCTTTCCTTTCTTTTATTTTCTTTGTCATTTCTGTTTATAATCTTTGTTTACAAAATCTGAGAAATCCAACTTGGCTCTTTCTTTCAGATTATATATCCTTTCTGGAAGCGCCTCAAGATATCCCTTTAATTTGGGGGGTTTTCCCGGCATTTCAAGGTTACTATTCCTCTTTTAAAAGTTCTATTTTTCACGGCTTCTGGGTTTTCCATTGTCACTGTTTTTGAATGATTTTCATTGTGTGTGAAAGAACCCATTAAGAGGTTTATGATTGTTGGTGAAAATCATAGCTGAAAGCTTGTGATGTTATGACATGTAGTCTATGTATTTGTGCTAAGTCCTTATAGAAGAACATTAGTTTGATTATTTGAAAGTTACCCATTTCAAGACTTCTATTTGGGGGCTTTTGTGAGGTTCTACAGAGCAAACAAAACTATAATGGCTGATTAAATTGCTGAGGAGGTCTTCAAATAAATATTTGTCTTGGAGTAATCGGGTTTGACTGGCTGTCACTACAACTCTCTGGTTTTGGTTTGTTGGCATTATAGAATATAAGTACACTCTTTAGTGTAGAGTTTTGTTTTGCTTTTTAAATAAGTACCAATAGTTAAGATACGTCTTTAGAAGCTAATATGCCATTTAATTTTGATTTCTTAAGAATTTAGGAACTTAATGCCCCACTAGTTAAGATCGGACTTTACGTCATTGTCATCAACAACTAGACCAAATTTATGATTCTTCTCTACTAATAACTGATGCGTGATAAGATGGATGCCATATATTTTTTGACCTACAACTTATATGAAGGGGTTCTTGTAGTTTTCTTGTTCTAACTCATGGTTGCAACAAGGATTTAGTTTTCACATTGTCTGCTGTTGTTCTTCCTCTGGTATGCTAAATTCTTCCACAATATATTGAATATTTTGCAGCATCACGAGCCTATGCTCGAGGTGGGCGCAAACATTATGATCTTTTTGGCAATGGAAAGCTGCATGATGAAGATTTCAGAAAAACATGGAAGAAAGAGATGGATGAAGATACTTCTCTGTGGGCAGGGAGTGAAGATGAAAGAGATGATGAAAAAGATCCTAAAAGTCGTCTTGAAGAAGAAATTCGGAGAGTGAGACAGCAGGCAAAGGAACATTCTGACCTAATTGATGCCGATGACAGTGATGAATTAAGAAGTATATGGTCTGGAAGTGATGAGGAGAAGACGTTGTGGACTGGTAGTGAGGGTGATGACGACGACAATATTCCTACAGAAGCCTACCCAAATGAAAGTAGTGATAAGTACATAGACAAATTGTTTGAGTTTGAGGAAATGCCCAAATATCGAACAATCTCTGAATTATTGAAAGCTGAAAATGAACCAGAAGAATTGTCCCCAGGAAAGCAAGCTAGGAAAATTGCAGTTGAAAATGCCTTGAAAAAATTGAAGAAAGGTCCTGATGGGCGTTACTCCAATGTGTGGGAGGTCATGAGTGATATAGATATTCTAATTGGAGCATTTGAAAGGGTTGTTTCTGGACCAGAGTACGCGGAGCTTAGACTGGGAGGGCCTAAGAAATTAAATATGCAGTTCTTTAAGGATATACAAGCACGTATGAGAGATCAAAATTACAAGTTCTCACCTGAGTTAAAGCTGAAGCCGAAGAGCAAATTAGTTTCAAGAAAGAAGTGGCAGAAAGCAGAGTCTAGAAGGAGGAAAGCACAAAAGCGTTAAGTTGTAATTGTTTCCTTTCGGCACTAATGTGAGTTAAATGTATTATATATCCCTGCAACTGGTGCTTTTCAAATGTTCAAATCTGTAATCATAGGTATTTTTTTATTATTAGTAATTATGGTTTTACTTAGTTCGTAAGATTATCCTCCAATATTATAATTATACATATAATCCATGCACCTGAGTTTCTTCAATGCACCTGATTTTATAATTATTCATAAAATCGATAAACACATTAATTCTTTTGTTTTTTGTTTTAGTTTCCAAAGGGTGACAAGGCATTCAATGCTAATTGCATTTACTGCATTATTGGCTAGAATCTGATAATGATGACTAATTTTTCAAGTAACAAATCTGGAATATGAAACTGTCCTAAAGAATTAAGAGGAATGCGCAACCAAGTTTAGTCACCACCTGCTCAATGCCCACTTGCAAATACGACTAGAGTCCAAATCCAAAATTCTTGACCCTCCAAATGACAATGTTGAAAATAGAATATCACATCATCACTGAAATAATAGTAATAAAAGAAAATAATATTAAGAATAGCCATTGAAGTGCCAGTGGAGGCCTCTACTCACAAGATTGAGTGAACATTATATTTGGATTTTGATCTTACAGAATATATATATATATATATATATATATATATAATGCTTGTTTGAGTTTTTGTCCAATTTACATTTCTTTGAATGTTAATAATCATGATGAGTCACTAATTTTAACAATTGCTTGATTAGTAATGATCACAATAATTACATAACTGATAGGAGTAATGTAAAATGAAGTTTCTCCTTTTCAAAAAATACAGTTTAGAAATTTGAATATATTAATGTTAGCACCTTCAACTTTTCGGAGGAGTTTTATTGCTTTCTGCATGCACCCTTGACAGTTGCATTTTGAGAACATATGTCTGCCAACAAAAGGAATGAATCAAATGTAAAATAAAAAGAAAGCAAAAGTTTAGTGAGACTGAGAAAAAGAAGTAAAGGCCAAAAAGAAATAGATGAAAATGCATAATTGCTTTGGAGAAAGATGATAGAAAATGGCTTGAAGTAGGGGCCTCAATCTTTAAGAATTCATTTGATGACATTTTCAACAGTGGCTCTTCAAAATGGAGATGCCTGGAACCTTTTGCTTCCTATTTTCTGCTTTCTCTACAGTAGCATATTTCTTCCCAATCTAAGAACCACCATGCTGTAGGAAGTTCAGGTAAATCAAATAAGTTGGGAGTTCCAAGTCTGAGAGAAAACAAGGGAGAATAGATGTGTAAGTGTGAAATGACATAAGTACCCCATTTGTTATTCATGCCAGATGCTACTACCATTTGCTGAAACACATACATTGTTACTTCCGATTTTTTTCTTTTTTAATATTCTTTTTGGTTGATAAATTCTTTTAAAAGGAATATATATATATATATATATATATTTTTTTAATTCAAGTCTATGCCCGTCAAATCCATGGTTTTTGCTTTAAATATATACTATATTATAATTGAGAAATTATTGGGTAGTTTGGGACTACAAGGTCAGCAAGCTAACCTTGTAGTCCCAGCTAATAAAATTAAGCCACCTCACTAAAATGAGATTACATCACCATACTTGCCATGTCAGCCCAATAAGGTTGTCTCCTTGTAATGTCTATTAGCTTTGTTAGAACAAATTCAAATCTTTTCAAAAATTTAGGCATGAATGGGCGGGTCATTGAAAAATCTGGGAATATAAAAACTCTTCAAATCTCGTTTTTATTTTTATTTTTATTTTTCCGTCTTCTGAATAAGGTTAGGTAATATGCTTTCCCTAAATCCACCACCTCTGATGGAGACTTGTTTTAATAATCAGTGGAGATAGTGTCTCCTCCTCCTTGCCTAAGATTTGAGCCACAAATAGCCCTAAATCCACTCCTTCTCATCTCGGCCTCCATTCCCAGTTAAGGGACTTAGTTTGTCTGTTTATTTATTTATTTTTTCTAGTCTTTCACCTTGTTTCTAAGTATGATAGTCATCTATGAACGATTCAAGAGATGGAATGTATAGAAGATGATGAAAAAAAAAGGCATAAGTTGGGAAAATTTTATGACTAGAAAGGTCAATTGGTTTTTTTTTTTTTTTTGGTTCTTTGGCCGTGGAATGGAGATATGGGTATTTGATTTATGCTGTAATAGTACAAGTTTTTTACTATCTCTATTGGTCTTCTTTATTCTCAGATTTTTTTCCCCTTGATTTGTGTAATTAAATATTTCATGAATTTGATGTTGCTTCACTAAATTTTTGTAAAATTTTATATGGAAGGTCAAATTAATAGGCTTGGTCCATACGATTACTCTCTTGAAATGTTGTCTGCAAGGTGTTTGTGGAAATGCTTATTTGATTGGCATTGTCTATTGTCTTATGCTCTCACTTTTGTTGGATGGTAATACAGTGGTGTCATTTGTGGTGGTATTGTTTTAGCTATGTGGTGTTCATGGAGCTCTGGGAAGGGGGGAAAGAGGAAAACGTCTATATAGAACTTTGGTCTGAATAAGGTCGATGTGAGGGATGACATTTTTTTTTTTTTATTTGCATGTGTTAATGTGTTTGATAATTATGCATATAAAGTATTTGAGAAAATGCAACTTAATGATAACTATGAATGTTTGAATTGTTCTCCCTTCCATGTAGCAAAAAATTAAAACATACATCCAAAGTTTACTAGATTACTGAATAATAATATTATATTGGCTTTGCTACTTAAGAATGGCTTTAGATTAGTCCTCTTCCATACTAATGAGTGATAAATTGTAAATTTTTCTGCTTGCTGCTATATAACTAGTTAATATTATTGTTGGTTTCCATTAACATGCTTTTGGTAATCAACACTACAAATCTTATTTAAACATTCCAATGGTTGTTATTACATGAGATTTGGGCTTTGAATATAAAATCTTGTATTCATTTGGATCTATGGAATTAGAAAACTTTTTTGGGCCAACTATTTATGGTTAATACAAATTGTCTTACTGTGTGGGCTGAAGTATTGTGGCCTCCAATGAAAAGCCAGGCACTGGAGAATTTTTCAGCAGCCATCAAAATTCATGTTTCACCAATCAAGCTTCATGTACCAAATGTTGCTCCTTTGTTATCAAAAAAAGGCTTTGAAGTACTCAAGGATCGATTGAAGTCAATGCATGTTGAAGTTGGCAAGGCTAATTTTCAGTTTTAGCTTTTACCAACAATTCAAATTTGATATATTCTAATTTGTAGAACAACTTGGATAATTTGTTTGCACTATAAGCACTAAAAGTCAAAGCCCTTAAATCATCATATCAAAAAAAAAAAAAAAAAAAACCCTTAAATCATTGCAATCAATATGTACTCATGTATGATAGATTTTCCTATTTATGCGTTGTCTTAAAGAAACTAGAAACCAAAGGAATATGCATTCTTTACATGACTATTAGTTCATAAAGTATTATAAACAATTGAGCAATTACTTCAAGTTGAACAATTTTGATGTCTTGCATTATATCAAAATTTGATCCAAGAGAAAAGTAGACAAAAGATGAACAGAATTTTGTTAAAATATACACTTTGATCACAAGGCCATACCGCCATAATAACAAGAGTCTTACTAAACTATAAAGTTTGATTACAAGGCCATAATAACATTATAGTTCCACATTTGATGTATCTCTTGCTTCTTGACTAAACATATTTGTGAACTCCAATGGCTCTTAGCTAGATCACTTTGACTTGCCTCACTCTTTGTTATGCAAGTTATTTTGGTATCAAAGCTCACACTACAATCCATTGAAGCTTCCAGCTGCCACAAAATCAAATGCCAAGCAACATGAGAGAGATTAATAGTCTCACATTAGATACAATAATATCAAAACACAAGACCAGACAAGTGCCTTAACCCCAAAACAAAAAGAAACAGAGCACTCTCCTAAGTAGCTACAATAGACACAAAGCAACAACATGCCCTCCCAAGTTATTTATGTCATCTGTATATGACGGAATGCTACAAAGAGAGAAGAATTAAGACAAGTAAATAAAGATAAAGGACAACAACAGTTTTGGAAACTAGGACTATTTTAAAAAATAAAATAAAATCGACAAACAATAAACTTAGATAAAAAATTTTAAATAAAATGAACAAAAGCAACCAATCCCACTTCTTGGATAATACCAGAACTGTTAGAGAGATTGCAGATCAAAACAGAAAACATTTGTTAATTGTTGTTGATTACACTTCAAAGATTCAAATTTCACTTCCAATTTCCATTCCCACAACCATTCAGCAACCAAAGCAAGACAACAATTACTATTTTAACATGACAATCAAAGCCCATCTCAAGAAATCATATATAACACTTACAGGCATAAACCACAAGCACAAAACGCATACAAAAATCAAAATTCAATAATTACCCTACTAAAAAACGACAAAAGAAAAAAAAAAGGGGGAAGTCCCTCACCTCCCAAAATGTAGCATTTTTCTTATAATCAATACTCATTTTTTATTGAAACAAGCTAGAGAACCAACAGCAAAACAAGAACAGAATAAAGCCAACAACAACCCAAAATTTAGGTCCAGCCACTTGATGCGAGACCACCAACAAAGCTTAAGAACTAAAACAGAACTACAACATTAAAAGGGGAACCAAACTAACAAAGCACAGGTTAATAACAAATACAAACAACATTCTACGAGAGAGAGCCAGCAAACCAAACATTAAACATCTTCAAAAATGTACTATTACTTAAATAAAAGATGCTTGGACTCATGATTCGGTAAAAGGACTAAAATATTCAAATATATCTGTAGTTTATCAAGGCCAAAAAAGAAGAAGCAATTTTTAGAACAGAAATGTGAAACCAAAAGAAAATTATTGTGCCAAAGAATTAGACTTAGCCATCAAAGATTCAATACTTAGAAACAAGGTGAAAGACTGGAAAAAAATAAATAAATAAACACACAAACTAAATCCCTTAAATTCCTGGGAATGGAGGTTGAGATGAGAAGGAGTGGGTTTACGGCAATTTGCGGTTGAAACCTCAGGCAAGGAGGAGGAGACACCATCTCCACTGATTATTAAAACAAGTCCCCATCGAAGGCGGTAGATTTAGGGAAAGCATATAACCCAACCTTATTCAAAAAGACAGAAAAATAAAAATAAAAACGAGATTTGAAAAGTTTTTATATTCCCAGATTTTTCAATGACCTGCCCATTCATGTCAAAATTTTTGAAAAATTTTGAATTTTTTCTGAGCTAATAGACGTTATAAGTAGACAGCCTATTTGGGTTGACTTGGCAGGTATGGTGATGTAACCTCATTTTAGTGAGGTGGCTTAATTTTATTGGTTGTGACTACAAAGTCAGCTGGCTGACCTGTAGTCTTGGACTACCCAATAATTTCCTATTATAATTTGCGCTTATGTGCGAAAACATTGAATGGTATTGATAAAAAGGAAAAAAAAAATGAAGAATCTTATTAGTAATCATTTGAATTTTATAAATTCTAAATTATTATTCAAGCAAAAAATGTTAATTATTATTATGAACGTTATACAAGAAATTTGATAGCTGAAACATTATGGTTGACAACAATCTTTTTTAAAGAAAGCAAAGTAATGAAGTTGTTGTTTTATTAATTGGGATTTTAAAAATTATTTTGAAATCTACATTTAAAATTAGTATCTCAAGTTTTGTTAATGTTAGAATCATGACAAGAGTCACAAGACTAGTACTTGTATACATAGATGATTACTTTGGTTATGTGATTTAAGTATTTCTCTTCCTAATTCAACTTTAGAATTGGCCGTACCTAGTGTACAAAACTCCCACTTTTTGTAGGGTCTTAGAAATGTTATAGTAGGTCACCTCATCTCCAAATTTTTTGGCAAGGCTAATCCTTGGACTCAAACCTACGACCTAATGCATTTACTGAAAGACATTTGTCATCACACCAATACTTCATCTCTAAAGATCAAATTCAAGGTGTTCTAACAATTTTTTTTTTTTAAAGAAATTAGTCATGTAATTGACAATGTTTGTTTTACAATATTCATCGATGTTATCTATCTGAAATTTCGATTAAAACGACTTTATATTTTTCCATCACAAAGAAAATGATTCTACCAATAAAATAAAATAACCAACAAGATTCAAGATGGTTAGAATTTAAAAGCTTTTTTTTTATTTTCTTCTTCTCTTTTGAAAATATCATAAAAAGGTTGTAATTATTGCACCATCAAACATCAAATGAAGTTAACTCATGTGAAGATTTTCTTCATTGTCATGTCAATTAAAAATTTTGGCTTGGGATATCAATGATTGATTTATTTGCCCAAGTACGAGTTATATATACAGGCATTTGATACCACATTCCCTAAGGGCGCAGTTTATGGGTTCTTAGAGCATCCACATCAGTGGATGCAAAGTTTTGCATAATAGAAAAAATATCACATTTTACACATTTTGACCAAAAAAAAAACCAACATCAATGGATGTAAAAGTGTGCATTTATGTAAAAGTGTGCATTTATGCACAAGTGCTACAGTAATCGTGTATATATGCACAGTTACTGTAACTCTTGTATTTAATATTTTACAATTTTTTCTCTCTTCTTCACCTCACTCTCTTAGCTTCTCACTCTCACCTCTCTATCGTTTTATCTCTGGTCCCTCAGACCACCAATTAGTCCAACCACTCTCATCGATCACCGATCAGTCCACCGATCTCGCAGCGCCGCCACCAATACGATCTTGCAGCACTACCACCGAATCGCAACTCACTCACCGATACAATCTCACTCACCTTTGATCCTTTTTAATTTTTTTGTTTGATCAGTTTTGGATTTTCTGTTTGATCAGTGGGTTTTGGGGTGATGGTGGTTGATGATTGTGGGTTGATGATGGTGGCTGGGTGCGTTGATGGTGGGTGTGGATTGATCGTTGATGGTGGGTGAAGATGAATATTTTATTTGAATAAATGTGTATAATAGACAAACTGATGTGGGTGTTTTGTAAAAATGAGAGTGTAAAACAGAAAAAGTAGGTTTTAGATGTGCAAATTTACAAAATTTTTGCATCCACTGATGTAGATGCTCTTAGTGGTAGGCCATTATGCATGGAAGTTCAATGATAGGACCACATAATTCCCCACAACTTGCCACATGGCAAGTTGTGATTGGCAAAGGTGTGATGGTGGGCCATGTGGGGATACACCTTTGCCAATCACAACTCGTCACGTAACAAGTTGTGATACAAAATTGTGGGAAATTATGTGTCCCAAGCATTATTGGTGCTTGGAAACTTGAAATGAGGCTGAAAAGAGCTTCTTTTTTTCTCTGGCAAGTGACTGCCAGCCGTCTTTTGACATGGCCAGATTTAACCCGTCAAAATGACCAGTTGTCCTCAATTTTTTTTAATGAGACAAAAATGTTCTTTTGCAATTACTCTCCATTTCCTATTTTATCTCCCACCAATGCGTATTTTACGAATATCTTCTCCCTCACTTTACCAATATCATAGAAAAAACTAAAAAGAGAGTTCAATGTTCAGCCCAAAAAAAAAAGAAAAAAGAAAAAAGAAAAAGAAAGAAGAGTTCAAGGAATGATCAAATGTTTACAAGAACATAGTGTTCAAGAAATTATAAATAAGGTACATATATTTCTTTTGTTCTAAATTTATTTTTCAAATATATTGAAATATGATGTTAATATTTATTTTTCATTTTTGTTAAATTATTATAAAATCAATGGATGAGAATTTTGTTGCAAGTGAGACTCAACAATTAGTTCCAATGAGTTGTTTTGACTTAAATGAATTACCTCAAGAAGGTACACTGTTTTATCTTATTTTATTTATAGTTGATATTTCATTTATAATTGAATATGATGTTGATTTTTTTTTAATCCTTGTTACAACATAGAACAAATGAATGATATTGTAATTGCAAGTGAGATTTATCAAAGTGTTTCAAGGAATTGTGTTGACTTAAGTGAGCTTCCAAATGATGGAGGAAATAAAGACACTTGTGGGGAGGAAGTAGTGGTTTGGAATGAATATCCAATAGAAGAAATAGGAGTTATTGATGAAAATGAAGATACAAATTCAATAGAAAATGAGTTTGAACCTTTTGTTGGTCAATGTTTTCTTAGTGAAGAAGTGGCTTTCATTTTCTATAAAAATTATGCAAATCGATATGGTTTTACAATTCGAAAATGTCTTTTTGTCACAAAAATGGAGAAAATATAAGACATGATTTCTTTTGTCATGGGAAGGTAGATGACAATTAAAAAGAGTGAATCCATCTAAGGAGCAGCGAAATAGGATACTTCAAGATGTGGATGTAAAGCTCATCTAAGAATCACATTGCGAAAGTCATTTGACATTTTTCCACAAGAATGGCATGTCACTAAGTTTGTTATAAATCACAATCATGAATTGTTGTCCCCTTCAGAAGTGAGATTTTTTTTTTTTTTGGCCAATAGAGTTATCACTAAAGAAGATAAAAAATCGCATTCTCTTATTGAAAAAGGGTGGACTTTTTGGTTAGACAAATAATACGTGTTATGGAGCTTGAGAAAGGTGTGAAGCATGGAGATCTTCCATTTTTTAAAAGAAATATCCATGACCTTTATGTGAAAATAAGAATGATGCATGCAATGAATGATGCTATGGATCTCTTATAATTGTGCAAATTTGTTAAGGAAAAGAATTCTAAGTTTCAATATGCATACACAACTAATGAAGAGAGTAGGTTGGAGCGTATTTTTTGGTCGCCTACTCCTTTTTTTAATTGGTACCAAAAATATGGAGATATGATTGTTTTTTATACTACTTACAAAGTAAATACATATGATATGCCTTTTGATATTTTTGTTATATCAATAATCATGGAAAGAAAATTCTCTTTGGTTGTGCACTTCTTTGAAATGAAACAACTAGTGCACTTCAATGGTTAATGAAGGTACGTAAATTATTTAATTATCTTGTAAGCTTGTGCAATTATTTTCCAATTTTATTTGATTAATTAGTAGTTTAATAGTATATATCCTTTGATATTTTTTCATGTGTTAATAACTTTGTATTTGATTAATATACTTTTGCAAATTTAATGAAGAAGTTACCTAAGGAAATTTTAACTGACCAAGATTCATGGATTACAAAGGCAATATCAAAAGAATTGCCATCCACAAAACATGCTTCTTTGTATATGGCACATTACTGCTAAATTTAGTGGTTGGTTTACGACAATTCTTCGTAGTCAATATTCAAATTGGTGCACAGATTTCTAAAGTTGTATAAGTTAGACTTATGTGAAGAATTAGAGTATCAATGGTCTCAAGTTATGGCAAAATATGAAATGCTTACTAACAAGCATGTAAGTGGTTTATATCAAATCAAGCATTTTTTGGGTACCATGTTACCTTCATGGCTATTTTTTGGGGGGAATGACAACAACCAAAAGATCCAAAAGCATAAATGCATTTATCAAACAGTTTGTTAGTTCCCACATAAACTTGACCCAATTTATTGAACAAGTAAGTCATTATTTATCATTGCTTTCTTTTATTGTAGAATTTGATTTATTTTTTATTTGTTAATATTTTTAGTCTTTATGTGTCTTTAAATTACTTACAATTTGTAATTTTAGGTTGACCTCGCCATTGAAGATATTAAGCAAAAACAATCACATGATACAATGTTGAAGAAATATAGAGGTTCTTCTTTAAAAACATTGTCACCAATAGACGAACAAGAACATCGTGTGTTAACACCCTATGCTTTTAAAATTTTTCAAGAGGAGTTTGGAAGAGCCACACAATATTTGGTGCTTCAAGAAAACGGTATTGAATTTGTGTTGCAATATTATGAAGAAAAAACTAGTCAAAAGCACTTGGTCTTATGGGATGGTGAGATGACTAGTTGTAGTTGCAAGAACTTTGAATTTTGGGGTATACTTTGTTGTCACACACTTACTGTATTTATTCACAAAGATTGTTACCAAATTCCATCTTTGTATCTTCCACCATGTTGGTCTTGCGAAACATCATTAGGTGGAAAAGAACCGATAGTGTTGAATGATGAAAATTTAGTGGACAAGGAAAGTACGGTTGATGCTAATGTTAATGATGCAATTGATGGAGATTGTTTTGTTTGTTGTCCTCTTCCCTCGAAGATGAAAGGTCGCTCAAAGCAAAAAAAAAAAAATGAAAGGTGGAAAAGAATTGGGAAAGCAAAAGAGAACTTGTGGGTTTTGTAAGCATGTTGGTAATAACATCCCTACATGTTTGGAGAAGGAAAACTCAACTTCCTCAAATGATGCAAAGAAAATGAAAAATTGTACTTCAATAGATATGGGATTAAACCCAATATTTTAATTGAAATGTTAGGTCTTTAGCTTAAAAAAATCACCAATATAATGTTTGTCAGCTTTTTATTTTTGTCGGTGTTATATTATCATTTTGACAAAATTATGCCAATGAATAACATGCATTCTTGAAAAAATAGAAAATTTTACCATGGAAATATCAATGAATATCATGAAACTTTTTCAATCCAAAGCAAACCGGTCTTCTCATGACATTTGAAACACAAAATAATGATGTCCTATTTTTAAACTCAAAATAATTTAAAAATTATTATTTATGTTTTATTGTCTTAGGACACTAAATCTCTAATACCTCTAAGGCTCTAACCCTCTACTAATCAATAAAGTATTTTTATTTCTTTCATTTTGAATTTTATTATTTTTACTATTTAAATAAAATAAATGTCAACTCCACATAAAACCCTAAATCTATGGGGAAATATAACGGGGCACCAACACATCCCCACCAATTCACGCGAGTTTGTCCTAACAAAAAGTTTATGGACTGAGGGTGTGGCCTCTCACATACTTACTCTAATAAGGCTAGTGGTACAGAACCAAAAAAAAAAAAAAAATACAATGACTCAAGCTCATGCCATCACATATACAAATAGAAATTGCAAACTCAAAAGGATTTGGTCATTGTTGCAAGAAACAAGATTTTATTGCCGTGATACTTATTGACCTCATATCATCTTGAAATGTAATACAAATGTGTATTTGTCAAAATTCACACTCAATAAAAAACTTGAAATTTAAATATTTTATAGATGTGATTTTTTTTTTCTTAAATGTGTGATAAAAAGCTAAAAGTTAGCTTATTTTCAAAAAAATTAAAGTTAGATTATTTGCATAAAGCAAAAAGAAAGTTTGTTTAAAGCAAAATCCAAACGCACAATTAATATCAAAATAAAAAAGGGAGAAAATTGCAAATTACACCCCTAAAGTTTGGAGGTGTTTAAATTTTACACCTTGACGTTTTAGAATTTGAATTTTACCTCTTAAATTTTAGGGGTGTTTGGATTTTACTTTCTAAAGTTTTGGGGGATTTAGATTTTACACCTTGAAATTTATAAATTTGGTAGTATAAAATCCAAACACCTCCAAAATTTTAGGGGTTAAATTCAAATTCTGAAATCTCAGAGTGTAAAATTCAAACACTCTCAAATTTTAGGGGTGTAATTTGCAATTTACCCGAAAAAAAAGTCAAACTGATTTTGATATCAAAATAGTCTAAAGTGCAAACTACACCCTTAATGTTTGGGAGTCTTTGGATTTTACATCCTAAATTTTTAGAATTTTGATTTTATCTCTTGAAGATGTATATTGTTGTATCAGTAGCCTCTTCATTTATATTTTTCCATTAAGTGCCACATAATCATGTTACACGTGTTTAGTTTGTCCGATAAAATAATATCATATGGCAGAATGAAAATGACATAAATAATGGGCACAATTGATACTTATAATAAATTTCTTAATAAATTTAGTTTTTCACAAATATTTATAATAAATTTCACAATAAATTTCATTATGGTTAAAATAATTAACTGTGATACAAACCCACCTATTTTACTCTATAACACTCTCAATCTATAAATTCAAAAACTATGAAATTTATTGCTAAAAAGTTGTGTTGGTAGCATTATTTAATAATCATTAAACTTAGTTATTCATTGTGTAGGCATTTACGCAAAAAAAAAGTGGGTGTTGTGTGGCTCTTTTTTTTACCACGAATCCACATAAGGACAACATGTTGTTTGGTGGTAGAGTGTTGTTTTCGGTTAACTTTTCTCAATTGTGTAACTTAATAGTGTTTGAACTTTCGAAGAGGAGGGGTAATGAGTGAGGGGTAGTTTAGTCTTTTTGAAAAAATATAATCAGTCAGATGTCTCTTTCTTGTTCCATAAATGTATTCTATTTTGATGAAACACACACATTTACAACAACACGCCAACTCCAAAACTGCTAGCGGCAGTTAGAGTCGCGGAGCCATTGATAAACACACATACTCCATGCAAACTCCTCAATGTGGGACAAGCCCACACATAAGCTTTTCCTTTGATGAATAATTTGGCTTGTTTCTTGTAGGAACTTGGATACCAAAGCTCTGGATGATACCAAGAATTATTCAATGATACCAAGAATTAGAACCAAACCCAATATCTAATCAATGGGCTTCATCCAAACTTACAAGTGCTATTGCAATAACAAAAATAATTGGGGTAATATATATACTACTGCATATGTGGATTGTTTTTTCTGTTGTAATAGTAACTTAAATTTATTACATCAATTTAAGATTATTGCAATAATTACAACAACACGCCAATTTCACAATAAATTTAGTTTTTCACAAATATTTATAATAAATTTCACAATAAATTTCATTATGGTTAAAATAATTAACTGTGATACAAACCCACCAATTTTACTCTATAACACTCCCAATCTATAAATTCAGAAACTATGAAATTTATTGCTAAAAAGTTGCGTTGGTGGCATTATTTAATAATCATTAAACTTAGCTAATTGTTTGTAGTAAAGGAGCCAAGTATCCATAGCCAAAAAATTATTCACTGAATCACTGTGTAGGCCTTTACGGTTAGGTGTCTCTTTCCTGTCCCACAAATATACCCTCTGTCCATGTAAAAGCAAAACAAAACAAAACAAAAAATATTCTTTATAAGTACGGTAATGAATGCAACGTACATTTATAGAGAGAGAAGAAGAAAGTTTTTTTTTTTGCAGAAAATGTAAGGATACTGACAACACCACTTACTACAACAGGGTTGCTAATGAGCTTGCACAATACGCCAAGATCAACCATTACACCCAAGTTTGGAAAGGTGTTTCTCCACCTTTTGTATCTCATTCGATTCTTTCAAATTAGAGCCCCACCCTTTGTATCCTGCTGTTGGCTCTCTATTGTAATCCTTTCCTTGTTAATGAAATTTGTTTCCTCTCAAAAAAAACAAAAACAAAAAACAAAAAATACAAAACAAACAAACTCTTTTCACTCGGATCCAGCACGCTCTTTCTTCCACAGAACAAGGTATGTTTGACCATCATATTCTCATTTTCTTGTCATTTTTGTTCATTGTTTTTTCTGTTGGGTGCAAGTTTAGAACAATATGGCTATGAGTAGAATTTAGTATTTTAAATTGATTTAATAAATTTAAATTACTATTACAACAAAAAATAATCCATAAATGCAATAGTATATATATTACCCCAATTATTTTTGTTGTTGCAATATTACTTGTTGTAACAGGTCTTTACTCTATAACACTCCCAATCTATAAATTCAAAAACTATGAAATTTATTGCTAAAAAGTTGCATTGGCAGTATTATTTAATAATCATTAAACTTAGTTATTCACTGTGTAGGCCTTTATGCCAAAAAAAAAAAAAAGGCTTAAAACTCATAGACGCAATAATATATATTACCTCAATTATTTTTGTTGTTACAATGGCTTTTTTCACCTATTTCAACAATATATTTTGATGTAAAATAAGTAGTTACTTATTGCAACAACATATTTCAATATAAAATAAGATTGCAACAACATATTTTAATATAAAATAAGGTCTATCTATTACAACAACACATTTATGGATGTTTTGATTTGTTTCCTACCATTGAATTTGATATATAAGATTTCATATGGGATGAGAACTGCTCTAGGATTTACAGCAAATTTTAGCATGGCAAATTTTAAGTAGGGTTGGAGGATTTTTTTTGCTATTCCAGGAGTTTTAGCTATTCCACCCCTTCTCATTTCCTTTTTTGCTCATGACCCCGCAATATACTATATAGAGATGAAAAACTCTAGAAAAGCAAGAAGAGAATATACAAGAACTAGGGGTGATGGTTTTGATTCTAAGTTTGAGCAATTGAAGGAGGAGAGTCAGGGAGCTTGGAGTTCATTGAAGTATGTCTTCAGTCGTCAATGTCATCCTTATCTGATTATCAATTGTGTACGGGAGATATGTCTGCAATTTACGGGGATGTTTGCCATCAGTTTCTTCTTTCCAACTCTTCTAATGAAATTTGATGTCTCCGCATATGTATCTTATGTGGCACTAATGGTTCTTGAATATGTGAACTTGGCCACAAGTATCATAGGTTTATATTTGGTTGCTAGGTTTAGACGATAACGGGCATTTATAGTGGTCTTTTCATTTGTGATGCTCTTTGGACTCCTTTCAGTTTCAATTTTGCTACTGAAAGGGCATTATTCTGTGTTGTATTCTACACGTAGTGAAGCATATAGATTTTTTGGATTCCTCCTGGTTTATTCACTTGGATATGGAGTAACTTCATTAGAATGGATTGAAGTTGATTTCCCAAGGAGAGCTAGTTCAGCTGCTGGCCCTATGATGATGAGTATAAGTTTTTTGATTAAGTTCATGATGAGCTATGCACTACTGCCAGTGATTTGCAGCATGAAAGGAGGATTATTTGTCCTTTTTACAGTAATTGTTGTCTGCATGCTGGTCCTCATTTATCTCCTAGTTCCAGAGAGTTCAGATATTCCAGAAGAAGAGATGGATGAAAAAGTTTAGAGTAAACATTGGTTTTGGCAGAGTTATATGGCACCCGAGGAGAGCTAGCAAAAAGGGGGGAGATTATTATCAGAATCTTCATCTTCTTTGAACATAGATCATAATTTTCTTGAACACCTGGAAATGTAATGTTTTGTAAGCACAAATTGACTAATGAAATTGTAATGATTCATTTATAATTATTTTTTTCAGCCTCCTTGAAGCTTAGCTTCCAATATACATTCTCAATCTCAGTGGACAAATGCATCAACAATTATTTAAGATTTAATCCAATAATTTGCATGCATTCATATGAAAGCTATGAATCAATAATTTCTAATTTCATTGCTTGCTTTAATAACAATGTATAAGCTACATGTAGGCCTTTACGCAAAAAAGAAAAAAGAAAAAAAAAAGGCTTAAAACTCATAGATGCAATAATATATATTACCTTAATTATTTTTGTTGTTGCAATGGCTTTTTTCACCTATTACAACAATATATTTTGACATGAAATAAGTGGTTACTTATTGCAACAACATATTTCAACATAAAAATAGGTCTATCTATTACAACAACACATTTAGACGTAACAAGGCAATTCTTGCAATAATTTATTTGATTTAATAAATTTAAATTACTATTACAACAACAAAAAAATCCATAAATGAAATAGTATATATATTATCCCAATTATTTTTGTTGTTGCAATATTACTTGTTGTAATAGGTCTTTACTCTATAACACTCCTAATCTATAAATTCAGAAACTATGAAATTTATTGCTAAAAAGTTGCATTGGTAACATTATTTAATAATCATTAAACTTAGTTTTTCACTGTGTAGACCTTTACGCAAAAAAAAAAAAAAAAAAAAAAAAAAAAAGGCTTAAAACTCATAGACGCAATAATATATATTACCTCAATTATTTTTGTTGTTGCAATGACTTTTTTCACCTATTACAACAATATATTTTGACATGAAATAAGTGGTTACTTATTGCAACAACATATTTCAACATAAAATAAGGTTTATCTATTACAACAACACATTTAGATGTAACAAGATAATTTTTGCAATAATCTTAAATTGATTTAATAAATTTAAAATACTATTACAAGAAAAAATAATCCATAAATGCAATAGTATATATATATTACCCCAATTATTTTTGTTGCAATATTACTTGTTGTAACAGGCCTTTTTTTTTTGTAGTGATGTCTCATTACTACAATTTTTGTAGCTATATAGATGCCTATATATAAAATTTTTGGGTAAATTTCACTAACTACCCCTGAGGTTTGGGCAAATACCAAAGAGGTCTAGAAGTTTTCAAAACCAACCCTTCCAGTCCTTTATGTCCAAACGGACCTAACGTCGTTAACCTCTCCTCTCATCCCTTTCTCTATCTATCTCTCCTCTTTCTTGAGTGATAAAAATAGAAACACCCCTGTAATTTTCTCAATAAACAAACAGGGAAAGAAAATGCTTGAATGAATCCAACAATCAAAACGAAAAACACACAACAAAAATCACAAATCCATCAAGAATTGTGACAAAAAAAAAAATAAAAAAATCAGCCTCTCAACTCAAAATCCTAATCCCAAAACCAAACCCAATAAATCAAAACCTCTCTTTAACCAAAAACCCAAAACATCTTCTCAAATTCACAAACACTGCTCACTCCATCACCAAAACCCCTTTACCAATGGCTCTCAAGCTCAACATCTTCATCAGCAAAGAGAATCTTTGCTCAAACCACAGCAAACCCACAAAACCTTTGCTCAAACCACAGCAAACCCACAAAACCTTTGCTCAAACCAAAGCAAACCCACCCTGCCGATCCAAACCAAAATACACAAACCTCCACCGCCGACCCATCGCCGATCCAAACCAAAACCCACACCTCTGCTGCTGACCCACAAATAACCCAAACCAAAATCCACAAACAACCTCCATCACCAACCCACAAATAACCCAAACCAAAATCCAAAAACAACCTTCACCGCTTCCACACCAAAACCCATGAACCACTGCTAACCCACAGCACGACACCGCCGAAAGACCACGAGAACCATTACCAATCCACGCCGAAACTCGCAAACACTATTTACCCATAGCTCAACGTTGCCCAAAGACCACGAGAACCAACACCGATCCACACCGAAACCCATGAACGCTGCTGACCCACACCACAGCGCCGTCGCAAAGACCACGAGAGAAAAGAAAGGGACAAGAGAGTCAAAGAAAGGTATGAGAGTGGAAGAAGGTTAAGGCAGTTAGAAAGATTGAGAAGAAAGGTCTAAAGAGTGGAAGAGGGATGAAGGATTCAGAGAGGGTGAGAGAAGAAAGGTTTGAGTGAGTGTAAAAGTTAAATAATGGCGTTAGGTCCGTTTGGACTTAAGGACTGAAAGGGTTAGTTTTGAAAACTTCTGGACCTCTTTGGTATTTCCCCAAACCTCAGGGGTAGTTAGTGAAATTTACCCAAAATCCTTTGAACAAGTATATAGTAACTTTGTATTATCTTCTTAATGCATTTTAGATTTCAAGGTTACGAATGTTAGGTGTTGTACAATAGGGGAAAATGGGCAATGCACTTGTTCTCAAACTCCATGCAAGATTAGGAATGAATACATATTTTGGGACTCTTTCCATCATTAATCTTAGCTAATTGTTTGTAGTAAAGGTGCCAAGGACCCATAGTCAAAAAGTTATTCACTGTGTAGGCCTTTACGGTCAGATGTCTCTTTCTTGTTCCACAAATAAACCCTCTGTCCCGTGTAAAAGCAAAACAAAACAAAACAAAAAATAAAATTTCCTTTATAAGTACGGTTAATGAATGCATTATGTACGTATATAGAGAGAGAAGAAGCTCTTTTTGCAGAAAATGTAAGGAAAAGTTCTGGTTTGAATGTGAAAGAAGCTGGTTCAAATGAATTTGATTTGCTATCTATTCGGATACTAACAACACCACTGACTACTTTTTTTGATACAGTGGCATCAAGCACATCTTCTTTCACTGGCTTGAGTTGATCAACAAGCACATATGTGCACTCTTGAGCCAAGCTGTGAGTAATATGAGCTCCAATTGCTGAAATTTTGTCTTGAAGGGGTTGATTCACTCGGGAGGACTCCGAGCAGACAAACACCACTGACAACTGAGTCTGCCATCTCGTTGTAAACTCGAGTGTTACACTTACACCGTCTCTTTTCTCTCTTCTTCTTCTTCTTCTTTTTCTTTTTCTTTTTCTTTTTTTTTTCATTTCTCAAAAAAAAACTTTCTTCACTTAGATCCAGCACGCTCTTTCTTCCACAAAACAAGGTATAATCAACCATCATAAGTGAGAGGGTTGTGGTGAGAGCTCAAATAGAGAATCTTCTTTCTTTGGAAGAAATTTTATGGAGACAGAAATCGAGGATGTTATGCATTAAGGAAGGAGACAACAATACAAATTTTTCCCACAAGGTGGCTAACTCCCAGATAAGGTAAACCATCTAAGTATTTTGGAGGTGGATGGGGTGATTTATGAGGAAGAACCAAAGGTGGTGGATCAGGCAGTATAATTCTATAAAATTTCTATAAGGAGACAAAGGAATGAAGGCTTTTTGTGGAAGGGTTGGAGTTTGATCAAATTGGGGGGTTGTCTTGAAAGGAAGTTTGAAAAGGAGGAGATTATTGGAGTTGTCAAAGAGCTAGAAGGAGATAAAGCTCCTAGTCTTGATGGTTTCTTTATGGCCTTTTACCACCATTGTTGGAGAGTTGTGGAAAGCGATGTTTTAGTTGTGTTTGAAGAGTTTTATCAATATAGTAAGTTTGAGAAATCTCTTAATGCAACTTTCATAGCCTTAATCCCTAAGAAGAATGATACTTCCAATATCTGAGACTTCACACCTATTAGTTTTATGGGGAGTGTGTATAAGATTTTGGCTAAGGTTTGGCAAATCGCTTGAAAGAGGTTTTGGATCAGTTGATATTCGAGTCTCAGAATAGTTATGTGGGTGGCAAACAGATACTTGATTCAGGTTTTATTGCTAATGAGTATGTTGATAGTCGAGTGAAGAGTAAGATTCTGGGGGTTATTTGTAAGCTGGATATTAAGAAAGTCTACAATCATTTGAATTGGGAGGCTTTCCTAGATTTGTTGAAGAGAATGGGATTTCAGGTGAAGTGGTGTAGGTAGTCTGTACTTGTATATCTACAATTCAATTCTCTGTCTTGGTTAATGGGTCTCTAGCTGACTTTTTTAATTAGGAGCTTGAGGGGATTGAGACAAGGGGACTCGCTATCTCCTATGTTGTTGTTGTTGTTGTTGTTGTTGTTGTTGTTTTTTTTTTTTTTTTTTTTTTTTTTTTTTTTTTTTTTATGATGGAGATTTTCCACAGGATGTTGAAAAGAGTTGAAGGTGATGGCTTGCTTCATGGTTTTAGGTCAGATGGTAGATGGGATGAAGGGGAATGTGTCTTGCATCTTTTGTTTGCGAATGATACAATTCTGTTTTATGATGCAGATCCTACATGTTTGGATGCTACTACTTTGTTTCAAGCTGTGACAGGTTTGAAGGTCAATGTCTTGAAGAGTGAGACAGTTCTAATAGGGGAGGTTAATAATGTGCATGCCTTAGCAGAGATTTTGGGCTATAGGATTGGGACTTTGCCTATGTCTTATCTTGGTATGCCGTTGGGGGCTTCCCATAAGTCCTCTACTATTTGGAATCCTATCTTGGAGAAAATTAAGTAGAAGTTGGCAGGATAGAAGAAGCTATATTTGTCAAAAGGTGAAAGACTAACGTTGCTTAAGAGTACATTATCTAGTCTTCCTACTTTCTATGTATCTCTTTTTACTATCCGTACACATGTGGCTAATAAAATTGAGAAGTTGTAAAGAATTTATTATGGAGAGATTCCAAGACACATTTGGTGAGGTGAGATAAGGTGTGTGTGCCTATGGCAAATGGTGGTTTAGGAGTAAGGAAATTAACTACTTTTAATAAAGCCTTACTAGGGAAATGATTATGGCGGTTTTGGGTTGAGGAGACACAGCTTTAAAGAAGGGTTGTAGCTTTGAAGTTTAGGGAAGAGTGGGGGGGGGGGGGGGATTTCCAAGCTGGGTAGGGGTGTACCTGGGTATGGTTTGTGGAGAAGTATCCAAATGGGTTGGGAGGATTTTAGCAAAAATATTCGGTTTGAGGTAGAATTGGGGGATAGAGTGAAGTTTTGGATAGATCGGTGGTGTGAGGATTTACCACTCCAACTGGCCTTCCCAGTTGTGTATAGGATTGCCACTAATAGAGAGGCATCAGTGGACTCTTCTCTTGAATGGTTGAGGATAAAGGAACAAAGAAGTTGGAATGTTCGTTTAATTCAAGAACCAAATGATTGGGAGATGGGTGTTGTGGATGAATTCCTTCGTACCTTGGGATCTAATTTACCTCCAACTAAAAATGGAGACCGTGTGAGATGGAAGTTAACGAAGAATGAGGATTTTGACATCCACTCGTTTTATAATAAGTTATGAGGTCCCTTAACAATTATCTTTCCTTAGAAAGGTATTTGGAAGGTTAAAGCTCCTTTGCGTTTTTATTTCTTTGTTTGGGCCACAGCTTGGGATAAGATTCTTATAGGTGACAATTTACGGGGTAGAGGCTTTGATTTTGTTGACTGGTGTATTATGTGTCGTTGTAATCGGGAGACAGTGGATCATTTGCTACTTCATTGTGAAAAAGCTTACAGTTGTGGAGCTTGGTTTTTAGATCTTTTGGCATTTCATGGGTCTTGCCAAGATTGATTGTAGATACTCTTTTTGGTTGGTGGAATTGGTTTGGAAAGCACTCTTTTAGCATTTGGAATTTTGTTCCGTTGCACTTAATGTGGTGTACTTTGAGTAGAGCTGTCCAGACCCGATCGAAGCCCAACAACCCGGCCAAACTGCCCGATGCCAACCCGATTCCAACCCGAACTGAAGGTCCAGTCGGTCGGCGGCGGGTTTTCGTTCTCAAAAACCGACACTGGCGGGTCAAGTGGCGGGTTTGCATCTCCAAAACCCGAGCAACCCGAACCCGACCGAAGCTACAAAAATATCCGACCAAATCCTGCAAAAACAAGCCAGATCCGACGAGATCTCCACCAGATCTAGCGAGATCTCAACCAGATCCGGCTAGATCTGGTGGGATTTAACCAAAATCCAGCAATTTCTAGCCAAAAAAATGCAGATTTCATAAAAAAAAATACAGTTTCCGGCGAAATTTTTCAAATTTCCGGTGATATTTTCCAGTTTCCAGCGAAAATTCCAGATTCCGATGACTCTTTTTTTTTTTATAGATTTCGATGCCTTTTTAATTCCGGCAACCGACCCGGCCCGACAGACGCTAGCCATCACCTGAAACCGAACCGACTGATTTTTCCAGCGGTCGGTTTCGGGTTCCTCCGCTCCTCCACCCGACGCTGGCAGGTCGAGTCCAGGTTGGGTCCAAAACCGACCCAGCCCGGCCCATGGACAGCCCTAACTTTGAGGGAGCAAAATTGGCAAACTTTTAAGGACATGGAAAAATCTGATGACCACTTGCTTGCTTCTTTTAGTGGTTCTCTTTTTTACTAGTCTAGGGTTTGGGGACTCACCTCTAGTGATTCTCTTTTTTACTAGTCTAGGGTTTGGGAACTCACCTCTAGTGATTCTCTCATTTTGTTCCTTAGTTCTCTCCTTTGTAATTAGCTTTTTCTTTGTCTTTTCGTTTCTTTTTCTGTAATCTTTAGTCTACCTTACGCTCCTTTTGCATGAGATAGCTTTTTGAATATACATCTTTCTTACTTATAAAAGAAAAAAAATCAGTTATCTTTCTTTTTTCTTCTGTTAAAGTATTCTGAGTTTAACTATATTAGCTGAATATGGATGATTGGATAGCAAACAAATGTTGCCTACCTCTACGTTTTAATTAGAGAGCTAAATGTCATATTTGAGGGATATATAGTGAGTGAAGAAGTTATCTCCAAGATTCATTGTAATCCTTCACAATAGATGTTAAAAATAAGATTATTATTTTGAAGATTCTGAGCTAATTTTTAATATTCATTGTAATCGTTCACAAAATATCAATAGCTTTTTCTTTTATTTTCACGATATGGATATTGAAATCTGTACTTTATCAACTGCAGAAACATGATGAACATTAGTCACAACCATTGGTCATATGATAAAATGTTATGTTATCAAATTGGTCACAACCATTGGTCATATGATAAAATGTTATGCTATGAAATTAGTTATAACCATACAGTTTTGCATTCCCATTTGAATACGGATGAGAAGTGTGAAGGCGTTGGTTCATCTGAGGAGGATCAAGATAACAGTGCCGGAGAAACAGAACTTCCTGAGATTGATCCACGTGCTGAAGACTGAGAACTGAAGAACCACAAATGGCCCTATCCTTCGGTATGTGTATCCCCTTCGAACCGAATTCCAAACTTCTTTCACATTATAGAGCAACTTGCATATGTGTAATGGTAACTGGGTTCACAAACTATTATAACTCCCTTTTATTTTGTGTCAAATACACAGGAGACAGAAAAGGTGGCACTGGTTGAATCAACTGGTTTAGACCAAAACAAATAAATAATTGGTTCATAAACCAAAGAAAATTAACGTCACTGGAAACCTTCTGAAGATATGCAATTTATGGTGATGGATGGACTTCATCCACAGAATGCAACTCTCTACAAGGATGGTCACTACATGGCTGATGGTCATTACCGTTTGGGACCGTGAGCAACAACTCACTTGCATGGTCTTTGTTACTTGAAGTTGTAATAGTTTTATATGCCAGGCATAGCCTAAAATTGTTAAGTAGTAATGCTGTGTGAATTCAGTCATGAGTATAATTTAGTGTACCAGAGTTGGGATCAGTCCTGCAGACTGATCGGATATTTTTTTTACAGTAAGTGTCATCGGTATAGTTTAGGGAAAGCTAGTCCGTATCTGGTGGTGATCATTCGAGATGAACTGTCATTGTGCCATTCAGATCAATTTGGGATGTTTTGATTTGTTTCCTGTCTTTAGAAGATGCAGAGCTCTAGTGTGTAGCTTTGCTGTGTGCTTTAAATATGTAAGGAGGTACTATTAGGATATTTCTATTTTTCAGCATATGTATTTTAATTAAACTCTTATGCAAATTTGTAAGGGCAACTACTTGCTGGTAAGTGTATATAGTGAGAAGAAACTAATATGTGAACTCAATTAATGAGGAGGTTGTAATATTGTTAGTCTTTCCACTTTGGGACTATCTTCTTCTTAGTCTTCTTTTTTGGGTCTTGTAACTAAAATATTCAGTTAGATTGTTTGTTCATGGCATCACTTTGTCTTGTCATATCTAGAGTCTAGAACTAGACAAGCTTATGCCTATGGTAGTCAATATTTGTATGGATGGACTGTTAGCCTAGAAAAAAAGATCTTACCTTTCTGCTGCACGTAGTAGAACACTAAACACTTGGGTACTACATTCAGATAGGTCTCATATGTTGTGAGTGTTCCATTGCATGCAACAGAAACATGAGATACCTCGTTAGCCTAGGGATGTCCTTGCTAGGTGTTCCCTATGTCATTCGCTTAAGCATTTTGCTGCGGGAGAAGCACTTTAGGTACTTATAAAATGTAAGCAATCGATAGTTACGTTGAAAGAAAGAAGAGTTGAAACTAGGGCTAACTTATTAGGAAAATGTTAAATTTTAAAATTGCTAATTCTATGTGAAAAATTATGTATTATAGAGGTTTGTAATCAATGTATTTAAGTTAGGATAAAGTCCACGCAAAAAGTTGTAGGAAGAATTTGAAGACATGAAATTTCGATCTAATGAAAGTTGGATTCGCTCGAGCAATCATTAAAGTTTGGCAAAAACTTTGCACAACACTAGCTCGAACCTCACTTCAACAAGATTATGAAAACCTAGTTTTGAGTTCTATTTGAAATCCAATTTACCCTAGCTTTTTTCATATCTATATATTTACCCTCTAAAGCACAATTTACAAAGGAAGAAGTAAGTAGTACATAGAAAATCTTGAGAGCCTTTTACCCTTGATCTTAAACATAAAATTCTTTGGAGCACCAAATTTTTGGGTACATTGTAGACGAATTTGTTTGTGAAAAAAGATTTTGTAGCAAAATTCCAAAGTTTAGGAGGACTACAGTAGGAAGGTTTAAACGAGGCGTTTATTAAGGTTGCATAGAAAATCTAGAACTACGAAGATCTCATATTTTTAGACTATTGTAACCATTTATTTTATTAGTGCATTTTCCACAAGGTTGGATCCACAAGAACAGTTTTTCCTTTAAAGAGATTTCTCATTAATTTTTCACTTTGTCGTCTATTGCTTTTATTACTTTTTATTATTATTGATTTTAGATTTAGTGAGTTATAATTATGGTTGAGATAGCTGTTTGGGCTATCAATTATTTGAAATAAAAACATAACTTGACTAATTTCTTCCATTACTTAATTACCTTGGAATTTAAACCATTATTTTTTTCAAAGAAATAACATCTCTATTTGAAATGTATCTATTTTATGGTTAAGATTTATTATTATAAATCCAAAGGTATATAGGATCCACATGGCATCATGTATACTGCTAAATTTAAAAGAAAAAATTAATTCAACTTGAAATGGGGAGGATCCTTATTCCAATTTATTCAAGAGGTCACCCTCCTTCTAAAAAAAAAAAAAAGTTAGAAATCAAATGTGAATTAAAACTTGACAGATATACATATTATCATATTCATGAAATAGACATCAAGGATCATGGTATAAATCCTTCCACTTATATAGAAATCAAAAGGGAAAAAAGAAAAGAAATAAAGAAAAGATAAAGGCCTGATCTTTCGCCTTGATTAATGCACATCAAGTTCTAGGGGATGAAATATAATTATATATGCGAGATACAGTATATAGACTCTACTACCGTAGGGCTAGAACTCATGTAAGATTTGTTGCAATAAGTTGGGAAAAAATAAATAAATAATGCAACGGACTAGTTCATGCAGGAATTAAAGAACAAATGGCAAAGATGGGAAAGTGTTTAGCTGATAGTATTATATGGCTGCAAAGTATATGGTTATCAAAAAGAACGAATTCAACATCTGATGACAAAGATGGGAAAATGTTTGTATTCATGCATACAGCTTGGCTTTGTAAAAATTCGTGTCTGCCTACTAGCTTCAGCAAACATTTTTAGTATTATTACAAATGAGAGATCAATGTAAGCTTTATATAATGAATTAGTAAGTATTAAGAATTTGTAGAGTTTAGGTTAGGTTTTAGCAAATCCATGCAAATTACAAATATATATATTTGACTTGTCCAACTTCTAAAGCTGAAGCATATAGCTATCGTTGGCATTAAAAAAAAAAAAAACACACGTACTCTACAATAAGTAGCAATGTAGCATATATATATATATATATATATATATACACACACACACAAACTAGACTCATCACATGAGCTTTGCGCGTGCAATAATACTATTTCTTTTTTTTCTTTTTTTTTTGGTTTAGTGTTATAATGCTTAAAAATGATATATAAATAACCGTATGTATTTTTTTTTTTTTTAAGAAGAAGATAAGGTAACGTGGAATAATGTTTAAAAATGAGATAAAGAACTGTAAGAAATTGAAGCTCAATGGAACATTTGAATTTATTGTTTGGGATAAGAATTGTGATAAGTTAAAAAAATTGAGATTTGAACAAAAAAAAGACGATATATGTTAGTGTGAATGAATGAAAATTTTTGATAATTATATAGAATTTGGATAACAAAAATTTTGGAGTGTTTTAAAGTTTTTTTTTTTTTTTTTAAATCATAAAAATTTTGGGATAATGAGAATTTTTTTTTTTTTTTTGTACGTGATAGTATTACTGTTTTAGCCTTCTTTTTTTTTTGTAAGAAAAAAAAATTAAACTAAAATGTAGGTTATTTCAAAATTTATATGAGAATATTTTGGTACATCAAAAAATTGAAGACGAAATAAAAAATACTCTTACTAATAGTATATATATATATAAAGAGAGAGAGAGAGAGAAGTTTTGGTTGGGCTCATCCTTCTCCAATCCAAGAAGGTAGCAAGTAACAGTTATTTTTAAGTATTTTCCAATAAATCAATGATGTCGTACTGGCCCAACAATAAAAAGTCTTTTTTTTAATATATATATATATAAATAAATAAAATAAAAAATAAAATAAAAAAATAAAAAAAAGGGTATTGATTGCGGTAGAGGAGTAATTCACCCCAGGAACAACCCGAACAGTGAAGAGCAATATTTTCAAATTTTGCTTTCACACTACTAGATACTAGATTGGACCCATAGGCCACGCCCAAAGTTGGGCCGACCAAGCATCAACGAGCAAGGGCCCACTTAATTAAATAAATGTTATCGGCAATGCCGTTGTGCGGGGAAATTGTACATTCACACTTCACACTTCACCCTATATATAGCATACGAGAGGGAGCTATTTTCTCGATTAAAATGAATAATACTAGAGATATAAATTATTTTATAAAAAAATTTACAAACGGGTAATATGGTGAGTGATTATTGGTAAATGAAAAAGTATTATTAATGATGGGTCTAAATAAAAACTAATAAGAGATTGATCACATCAACATTTTTGTAAAAATATTATAAAATAGTTTGTATATGTAACATTACTCAATTAAAGTTGTAGATTAAAGTCTCTAAGTTAATTAAATGGACTACTCTAGGAATTTCTTTCTCATAGTAATTACTTTATGTGTATAGGATATGAGATATTGGAGTCGACATGTATATTATGAGTATGTATTTTCTAGGGAGTCTAGGTTAGACAATCAAATTGTCACCACTCACTGTGCATTTTAGCATACTTATTAGGAGACGAACATTTGGAAAGTGTTTTTTGGATCCTTGTTCTTTGAATTATGCAACAATACAATCAATAATGTAGTCCTTGTAATGACCTGAAAACATGCAACTTGGCATAATATATGGTGGCTATTCTTTCTTAGAGATGCTATTGGAATATAATGTGTTTAATACTTTGTACCTATGGGTTTATATATACTTTAAAGTTGGATTCATGTACTGCAAAGCTTAAGCACCTCATGAAAAGAATAGTGAGATTCTTGTATTTCTAAACCGACACCCGAAATCTGGAATTGCATTTTTTTTTTATCTTATAGGAATTGGTGTGTTTGCAGGCAATCGAATTTGACAAAAGGAAAATTCTTTGATTTTTCAAACAGTAGCCATCCACGCTTTCTACTACTTCACTTATGTTCAACTCTTCAATTTGATTCTTAAAAAATAAAAGTAAAAGATATCTTCAATTTCTTCATATTTCAAGACATACATACTGCAAATAAAGTAACTTAATAGTCTCATACTGCTTACGACATGACTATATATACAACTTTACAACTTGACAAATTGAGAATTGATCAAAGCTCAGTTTCATTCAAAATTTGTACATATACATTTAAAGTAAGTTTAGATACGTTATACTAATCGTTTATTTGTTGAAAGTATGACAATTTTTTTTTTTTAAACAGAAAAGATTTTGCGTGGAAACCTACTAAAATAAGATGCCAAAAAACCCATACTTTGGGCCCATTTGGTATGTATGTTCAAACAACAGTTTTCATTTTTTTGAAAATATATGTTAGTGAAAAAGTAAGTGAAAATACGTGTAATATTGTTTAAAAACTGAAAACATATGTTTAAAATGGTGTACCAAATAGGGCCAAGCCTAAAATATTTTCGAAGTGGTTCCATAAATTATTATTATTATTATTATTATTTATTGCAAAAAGCATGTAATTAAGATCTAGTTTGCGATGGGCCATTGTTAGTGTTCGCTAACTGACATATTGAAGCATGGCTGAAGCGTGCCTATGATATCCTACAATATTTACGTAACCTTTTCCTCTATCATATGTCATTATTATTTGCTATGCTTCATTCTTTTTTAATGCAAAATTAAGACGTCTACATGCTAACGTGGAAAAGTAACCTACGTGGAAAAGTAACCTAATTCATGTTGTCATCTACCACGCAAACCCCTAGCTAAGGCTCTGACTTACTTTTGCACCAAATGAATATAATTTTGAAACCCGGACGGTTCAAAGACCCGTATAAAAGAGAGGTTTAAGGTTTTTAAGGTCTGATCGAGGTCGAATCGGAGTTGAAACGTGATGATGTCATAATTAATTTAATAATTATTTAAAATATAAATAAATATACTAAATTAGCAAAAAATGAAAATTTAACTAAAATAGTTCAAATATATATATGTGGAAATTTATTTTGAAAATAAACATTTTTCAACCTAAGATTTATGGTGAATTTATTATAGAATTAACATTACTTTAAATAATAATCCAATACAATAGTTTATTGTATAAATATTATAAAAATATTAAGTAAAAATATCATTACATTAATTTCTAACTTAGAATATCTACGTTCATAATATTTTTATAACAAATTATAGGTTAATTCAAATTTAAATCTATCATTGAGATTATTTTTTTGTTCCAACAATGACAACTAGTATCAACCCACCACTTAAAATTTATTGTGAAAATATCATAGCCATAACTTTCTCTTTCTAACCTAATACAAATTTAATATCTTTTTCTTTTTATTCCCTCCATTCACCTACCACTCCAGTGCCAACAACACATCGCATTTGGTCTCATCAAGATATCAACTTTACCTTTTTTTAAAAAAAATTTCCCCAAGGCTTCCATTTCCCAAAGTTTAATACACCACACCTTTTAAAAATGGTTTAGCTTTTGTCCAGTGGCTAGTGGCCACTAGAGCCGTCAGGATACGGACACATGTCCAGTCTTGGACACGTGTCCGCAATCCAACGTGTCCAGTGACACTGGTCACTGGACAGAAGCCGAATCCTTTTAAAAAAATCTCTACACCAAGTTAGCCTTTTACTTCTACATATTTTTTCCTTCTTTCGTCTTCTTAAACTTCGTTTCTTCCGTCACTCCAACTTCCCAATTCATACCTTTTCTTTTTTTTTACCTTTCTTTAGTTTTCTTAAACCAGTTTACGCAACATCTAGACTGAGTAGAGGCAGGAAAACAAGACAGAGAAGGGAAGAGAAGAAGATTAAGAAGAGAAGTTATGGACAGATAACAAACGAGAGACAGAGCTAGCGAGATAAGGATGATGGGATCTCAATATTTTCAATGTTTGACAATATCTCATAGTGGTTGAAGCTTCAACCATGGTGCTGTGATCTTCTATTTTTTTTAATTTTTAAATTTTTTTTTTTTAAAAGCGTTGATCTGAATCATGAGAACCATTCACGATTTTCAAATCCCAGTGGTTCAACTGCGGTTCGAATGGTTTCGTGCTTTCTGTGCATAGAACAGTTCTGGTGGTTAAAAGAACCGTGTTAGTGAGAGGTTCCCGATAATCCCAATTGAACTGTATGGTTCGGTTCGAGTCTGAAAACCATGTAAATGAAATGAGACAAACTCAGAAAAGAAATCTTATTTTATGCACTGGGTGTGCTAAGAAGCAAAGATCTATCTACATGTACAAACAACAGTATGACTTGGATAATGACAAAGACTAGTGTGAAATGTGAATTGATGATGTACGGCACCGAGATCCCAAGACCCATAGGGGCCTTTGGGCCCAGGCCCAATGGGGCAGCCCCATCGCCCTAAGCCCTTCTTGAAACTGCCTTAGCGTAAAAACGAGCTTTGGACCTTGAATTCCGAAAAGTGTTCGGCATAAGCTTTCCCGAACAAGAGTATGAACCGTGTCTGGGAAAATCATGATTATGCTCGGGAAACTGCATTACCGAGCACAATCGACTAAGCTGGAACCAAGTTCCAAGGCCATAATTGTTGCACCCCACTCTCACCTAAATACCTACTTAAATCAGATAATATTGGACCTTCAATAGCACTAGCGGAGGCTGCAATCATAATCTCCCCACTAACCTTGGCTATAAATAGCAGAAGTTTGGGAAGAAGAAAGGGTTCAGAAAAATAGAGAGAAAACAGTCAAGGGAGGAGAAGAAATTGAGTGTTGCTTTGAGTCTCTCTGCCGAGAACGACCCAGAGTAGGAAATCTTCAAGCCCACTACAAATAAATTGTGAGCCCAAGTGAGTTAAGGCCCAACAGTCTCATCTCTAGTTCCCACAGATGATTATGATCAAGACAACAGTGGTGACCTATGTAAACAATTGGTGTGTCAGGAAATAAGAAACCTAACCAAATCTATGGATGCAAATAACAGAAATCAAAGAATAAAAAAAAAAAAAAAAAATCATAGCACAAGCACGCACACAAATGCACATATTTACTTGCTTCAACCAAAATTAGGATTACAATCATAAGATTGCTGAGATTTTATTATGCCAACTAAGTTTAAAGTGACTCGAACTCAAGACACTCCACATAACAGAGTTTTGTTGGTCAAAGGTCTCAACCACTAGGCCACTAATCACATACACTATCTTATTATTTGGGTTACATACTTGTGAAAAATTACAATAAAAGATAAAAGGCATTTAAAGTGTATTTAAATAAATAAATTTTAAAAAAAAAACCTTCAATAATTGTACTAACACCAATTTTAATTTGTTTACAACCCTAGATCTTGGAGAATTGAAATACCTGAACCCCAACATAACCAATAATATAGTAGATCAGAATTATCTAACTCCACATACATCCTATCATGGTGCCATCAATTAAGTATCCTACAAAGTCAATTTTAAGGTTGGGAAAAATGTGAAAATTCAAAGAGGGGGTGATGGTTTTGTGGGTTTTGTAGGACTGGGATTCTGGCTGCAAGAATGAAGCTCTACAATGTGTTTGACTGGGTGGTGCATTTGGTGCAGCTGACATGCTGTGGATAGGTGGATACCTGTGACAGCTATGGAATTTATGATTTATGATGTAGATAGCCTTTTGAGGGGTGGAGGGTGCCTGTGGTTGGATCATTTTTTTCAGCAGAGGTCTGGATCTTGATAAGGTATGAATTGTTTATTGGGAGATTAGGGTACAAAAAGATGAATTGTGTCACCAACAAGAAGACTGATTACAAGATTATATGGTGCTTTAGTTTGAATTTGGAAATTTATTTCCACGAGTAGAGTTTTATATGCAATTAGGACTACATGGAATTTATAGGATATAAAATAGAAAATTAAAATTTGAGTGAAGAATATTAAAAGGGGTAGGGGTGGTTCTGCTATTTGGGTTTGTGGGGGAAGGGTTGGGGTAATTTGCAGATTAGCATAATTTTGCCACACTATTACATTAGTTAGCATGTTAGAAATGATTTATGATAGTAGCATCTCAAGTTTTTGGAACTCGAGTTTGATAGACAAATCGAGCTTTAAAGGCGCTCGAGTTCTATTTGCTGATGTGTAGTTCGTTTTTGCCACATAGGTCTTGAGTTTATGAAACTCGAGTTCTACATGGATCTCGAGTCTATGAGACTAGAGTTCCCTACAGTAAAACATGGCATACTTATTTAGTTATCAAACTAGATCAGACTCACCCACGTCACAAATACTGATCACCAACTACACGCCCAATGATTAGGGCTCACTCTTCACTCTTACTACTAACCCACTTCACTCTCACTACTCACCTACTTCACAAATACCCACTAATTAGAGCTCACTCTCACTCACCTAGAACACTTGCCACACAGTCTCTCTCTCTCTCTCTCTCTCTCTCTCTCTCCACTTCACAAATACCCACTGATCAGACTCACCCCCTCAAACTCACAAATACACACCCACTGATCAGAGCTCACACACCTGCCACATGCCTATCTCTCTTTCACTCCACTTCACTGTTGATTACATATTGAACTCACACCACATTGCCTTTCTCTATCATTGCCCCTCTCACTGATATTGGCTCTCAACAAATTTAAATTTCAAGTAACATACTATGATAATTATTTATACAACTTTGTGTTCTTAGTGTAAATATTGTGAGTATTTATTTGCTAGGTTTTTTAGAAAAACTTATCTAAGATATTTAGTATTGTTAGTGTAAGGACACGATTTGCTCCCAAAGCCCAAATGGATGGTCAATGATCCAAACAGCCCAAAACAATGAATTTGTTAGAGGGTGGGCTTGAAACTGAACTTTCGATGAGTTAGGTGGACAATGATCATAGTAAGTTAGTTATTGCTAGAAAGAATAAAACAAACAGTTTTGAACAAGAAAAGTTCTCCTTGGTCAAGTCCAAGGAATGTCTATTCTTATATATTTCTCTTAGACTTATACAAAATTACAGTTCTTCAGTATACAGTGATCTCTCTCTAGATTTTCTTATGATCCCTTTTGTAATGGGGTTTTTCTCTTTTATATTCCCTTCCCTTCTTTCATCTCAGCCCTCCACGTGTAAGTCAGATTTGCTAATATTCTTGATAATTTTCCCATCAGCATCTTCTTAGAGTATTTGGGGGTAACTGTAAGGCTGAAAGTTACTGTTTAGGTATCACTTTCACATTAATGCAGCCAGAGGGTTAGATGTAGAGCATTCAATGCAGTGGTAGCAACTTTCTTGTCAGATATTTACCAACTCCTTTTTGTCTCATCCCTCTCTGATGTTTATCCTTCCAAGCACGACTGCCTGTTGCCCTGTTCTTGAGGGATGATCGGACCATTGAATTTCACTCTGCTTAGCCGAGGAGGTATTTATCCTCGAACAATGTCTCCTCCTCATTATGACCAGATTTCTTCCACAGCCAATTAATCTATATGCCTTCACTAGTATTTATCTGTCCTCGAGCTATTTGACATCCTTGGACACGGCCCATGGCCCAATACTTATATCTACGCCCTTCATCCCTACAATTAGGTTGTTATCAAGAATGCATTTTTAGCATGACTTAAGTAATTGATGAAGTTTTATTGAAAAAGAGAATTACTTTATGTTCAAGATGATGAACACAAAGTATCTTCAAAAAGATTGTTAAAAAAATATAGTATACACACTCAGTGTACTTTTTCTTTTTTCCATAAAGATTGTTAAAAAAATAAAAATAGAAAATAAAAATAAAGAAGAAAGAAGGATGGTTTAGTGTAAGCACAATATCCTGTACTTTAGAACATTAGACTTCAAATTTTAATGTGCAATCATCTACCAAGCAACCATTACATTACAAGCATCCCTACATTTCCTAAAATATCCATAAAATTCTTCTTCTTTTTTTCTCTCTGATAATAACCCTAAAAATCAAAACTTGCATTAGATTCTTAATTAAATCTGCCCTTCTCAAAGAGTAAATATATGCAACAAATTGAAAATATAGAACGAGAGGGGTTTTGTTGTACTACTAACCTAAGTAAGAGAGAGAGAGAGAGTCGGAGCATGATTATCATTTATTTTAGTAATATGTGCAATTCTAATAAAATTTTAGTCAAAGTGGAAGCATGTGCTATGTTAAGATTTATGGACACAACAAAAGTACACAATAATTTGTTATATAAAAGTTTCACGAAATAATATTTCAACCTTATTTTTGAGTTGTAATGGTCTGACCCAAAACCCAAGACCCACGGCCTCCACGACCCAAGACCCACGACCTCCATCATGAATAGCACCTCCCCGCCGATTTGAGAGGGAGACGAGCAAAATAGAGAGATGAAATTGATAGAAGGAACAAAGTTCAACAGAGGGGACTTAGATGAATGAGAGAGTGAAATGTGAGAGAGAAGATGAAGAAAAATGAGAGAGGAGAGAGAAGAGAGACAATTTATTAGAATTACGCTTTATTTGTTTCAATAGAAAACCTTATGTAAATATAGTTTTTTATATTTTCCAGTGTTTGGTAGTATAAATAAAAATAAGTAAGGGAAAAACTATCTTCGGTCAACAGAATAAGTATAGTTTATTTTTAGAGATTATATTACTCACCAGTGTCGTGGAATCTTTGAGGTTTGTTCTTACTTTGTCATATTTATTCTGTTTATTCTCTTTGTAACAAAAAGGAATATCGCAACATTATTTCCCATTTTTTATTGAGAGACCTTAGTTTAGCTTAAGCTTGTTTAAATTTTATGAGAGATGTTATTGTCTACAACATTTTTACAACAAATCACAGGTGGTTAGTTGTTATTGGTTCAAATTTCAAACTAAAGCTAAGATTACTTTTTTGCCCCAACAATAACAATTAGTAACAACTTACCACTTAAAATTTGTTATAAAAATATTGTAACCATGTCATTTCTCAAATTTTATTCTTTTGATAGTTGGAGAGAAAACATGTCTTAGCCAGCTTCTTTTGTATATTTCCTACCTTTCAAAGGGCATGAGACTGGGGATGTGTACTTTTATAATGCCTGGACTGCATGTGAACCTCAAGAACTCAGAGCCCTTAGTGACAAGACCCTTGGCATACTTTCCATAGTTTCTGAGCAAATGCTTAGCAATGGCAGGGCGACTCACCACCACAAAATTTCTAGGCCCAGCAGCAAGGCAATAAATGGGTCCATACTCAATCATCCATTTGAAGAGTGGGAGAAAAAGAGCACCACCCAGAAGATCAGACACGTCATTTGATAATAGGTGGGATGCCTACCAGTAGCTGAAGGTACAAATAAGTTATACAAAGTTAGGGTTTTTTACTTTGTAGAACAATGCAATTAATATCTCATATTGGGTAGAACAATGCAAAAACACTCACGCTAACATCTCCTTCCCCCAAAATCAAATTAATTTATTAATTTGCTTTAATATTATTTTCTATATATTGCTCTTTCTCTCTATCCGCTTCAATTGTTCATGGAATTTTGTTGGTTTGTGGTTGTGGGTTGCTCTGGCTGCATGGTTGGGCTTTGGTTTGCCGCCGATGAAAAGGGGTTTTCAGAAAAAAAATTTAACTGTGTTTACGGGGGCTTTGGTTTCTGCTGCTTTTTCATATTGCTTTGGTTTCTGTTTAAGCTTTACATACATATTCATATTGGTAGATTCAATGTGTTTGCCTTTGCTTTCTAATTGTTACTTTCTCTCTCTCAAAAGGTTGAATGTTTTGTTATGTTGAGCTATCTGGGTTTCGTTTGAATGGTTTTCACTGTTTTTTGCTGTTAAACTTTGGCTTTGGGAATTATTCTTTTTTTTTTTTTTTAATTTTCTGTTAATAAGGCATATTTACACTCAAAAGCTGTTGTGTTAGTAAGTGAAGGGTTCCAATGTTGATTAACTCCTTATTTTTGTTCTTTGTAGGTACTTAACAGGATTTTGTTGAATTTTTGGTGTTTTGGTTGCTTTTAGTTCAAGTGAATTCCATGAGGTGAATTTTTTATCTAGCTTTGATGTTTACATCTATGAATTCATACTGCAATTACAATTAAGGCTTAGTTGAGTTGATTAATGGTTGCTTTGTCATTTTAGGTGTTGAATTTATTATTTTTTTGTGTTGGTTGGAAAATTTTGATTTTTTGTAGTTTGTCAAACCAATATATTAGCAAAAAATTTGCAGATTGTTCCTGTGTTCCATGAAGCTAAAGAAGGAGATTACTGTTAACCAAAGTGAGAATTTTTATTCCAAATATCTGCACTGCACACTGTTTCATAAAAATCTGCACTGCACTGCACTATTTCAGTTTCTTTTGGTGAAGTGGTTTATTGGATTACTAAGGTTTTCTTAGGGTGCTGAGAAAGTGAGGAAAATTGTTGGAACTACCTTGCTTGAGATGGTTTTAAAAATTATTGGTAAATTAAACTGAGTTTTTCAATTTTTAGTGAGTTTAAATCTGGATCAGCATAAAGGTTATTAACTAAGAATTGTAATTTGCTTTTGATAAGTTAACATAAAAGCCCAATTTGAAAATTTTCAATGCTTTTGTTCTCGTGCTGATTTTGATTGTTTGAGATAATTGTAGTGATTGTTAAACACCTTCAGGTAGGTAATTATTTGATGAATTTATAATCAAATCTTTGATAGTGAGTAAATCCCAAGGGATACCACAATCAGTTGGGAACCCTCTTGAAGTGAGGTCAGAGGTTTGAATCTCCCCTCCCCCTTCCTTGGGTCTAAACCTTACTAATAAGAAAAAAATTGTGAGTAAAAAAATTCACTAGAACCTCATTACGTTTGAAGAATTTGATAATGAAAATTTCAAAGAAAAAATTTTTATACCTCTTTCCTGTGTGCCAATTCAGTTTGGTTTACCAAGATTGTGCTGTGATGATTCTAATCTTTGTTATCATTTTACTTGTATTAATAATCTATGGCATTGTAAACAAATTAAGCTTCTTGATATTGGATTGCTAAGGGACTAGGAAGGAACTTACTTGCTTCATTTAGAACATAAATATACTATTATTGATTGGTCAACTACATGGCTAGCTTTGTTCATAAAGATAATTGAGCTTGAGTTCACATAGGCTCGCTAATAACAACTTGAGCTAGACTGGCATAATTCTTACATCTCAACATGGCTCACTAGTAGTTGTGATACTCCAACCATGTAACTTAGAGCTCTAGCAATCCAACTGACTAAGTTAACTTGAATTCGTCTTACCTATTTTTTTTTTTTTTAAACTTGAATTTGTCTGAGTTTGATCTATCATTTAGACTACATTTATTTTAAGGTCATAACTTACACAAAGGTGAGGACTCTGCCACTACTGCAAAATAATTACGTTTGAGTGTTTAAAATACAAACAGATAGTCTGTTTACATTTTCATACACAATAGCTTTCTGCACGGGTTAGCGTCTAGTTATTCATATAATCCATGCACCTGAGATTTCTTCAATGCCTAGACAACATTGTTTACTCTTTTTTATGTATGCTCTTTTATTCTTGGCTTAAATGTAAAAACACCCCTGGGGTTTGGGTCAGTTGCCAAAACACCTTCTGGAGTTTCAATTCTTTCTTATAACTCCCTAAGATTTCCATATCTGCCAAGTTGACCTCTGGAACTATCTTTCGTTAGCTCTTATCGATGGAAAGTTGTTTGTGGTGTTCTTTCTCACATGTAGATGCTCATCATTTCTGTAGTTGGATAGATGTAGTGGGACACCTGCCTGTTGGTCATCATATTGGATAATGAATGATCATGCTCATAAATTGGCAAACCTTCTGAAATGTATCCATATGCACCTAGTTCATGGCCTCCTAAGGGAACAAAACCAGCATCATTGCCAAGAGAATTCGCATGGTCATGCATTGGTATCATTTTGTTTTGAAATCTTTCATGATTGCCAATTATGAGTCCATCCCCACCCAGATCTAGATTTTGCATCATCAAATTGTGATTGAATTCAGCTGTCACAGTCTTGGCCCCTCTACTCTGATTAAACACCATTCAGATCTCCAATCATCATCTCCTCTGCCAAAGGTGGGAAACATGTGCTGATTTTGGGAGGGATTAAGGCCATTGATCAGATATTGGGTTTGGTTCTGGTTCTTGGCATCATTGAATAATTCGTCTTGTTTCTTGTTGTAACTTACAACAAGCCGAATTATTCAATGATGCCAACACTTGTAACTTGGAGACCAATCTCTGCATGTTTACCAGTTCTAACCAGCTTATTGATCAAAAGAGCGGAACCCACACTACCTGTGACAGTGGCCTTCTGCATCTCTGCTTACCTAGGAACCAAACCCAATAGCCAAATTATGGAATCATCTCTTTATCTTTCTGTCCATAAAAATTATGGTAGCTTTCCTTTTAAGCATTAACAATTGACTCTTAGTTTTGTTTTGCAAAAGATTATGGATTTCCCATTCTGCAATTTAGATCTCTTGAATATTAGTTTCTTTAACTACTTTCACTGACATTAATGCAGATAACATTTATAAATCTGTGGAAAACAAATATGTCTGTGTGTTTTTCTTTATTCATAAAACTAAACATAATCACTGTTATGTTGAGAAACAAATTAAAGTGTTCTACATTTGATTGAGTATAGTTTGTCTGTCTTATTTGCATTATTTACAATTATTAAATTGTACAGCGTAGGTTGCAATTAATCTTGACTCTTTAAATTTAGAACCAGATTGCTATGGCTCAAAGCCACTACTATTTTATGTCCTAAACAAGAATTTTCCTGAGTGATTAACCCCAAAACCTTCAGCTACCTTTCACATAATAATAAACTACTTTGCAGCATTTTACAAACTATGCTGGAAAGTACAATTGATGAAATGTACTTTGAAGAAGATGATAATGTCTCACTATATCTTCAAAAAAAAAAAAAAATCGAACCATGACCTCTCTCTTAGTCTTATCCTTGCTCATTGTTTAACTCTGCAGTTTGCTGCTGTAGTTGAGATATTGGATGACCCAAGTTGCAACTGACCCCAGCAACACAAGACATATGGATCATGGTTTTGAGGACAGAAGGCCATTGTATGGATGGATTGTAAATCTCCATTGGAAGGTTCTACAGTTGATAGAATGATAGTTATGGTGTAAATGCATAGAAAGATTCAAAATCTTCTTTTGTATTTCCATTCCCAAGTTGGCTCCAAGCCATGAACTATATAATATCATTTAAAACTAAGAGTGCGTTTGGATTGAGTGATTTTTGGGAGAATGGAAAATCAGGAAGAGAAAAGATAATTTTTGGTTGTTTGGTAGAGAGAGAAAATGAGAGTTGATTTTGGTAGGGCATGGGTATTTCCCAGAGCCCACAAAAAACAAACCTTCCCAAATCTGAGAGAAAACGAGTGAGAAGAGATGTGCAAGTGTGAAATGACATAAGTACCCCATTTGTTGTTCATGCTACTACCATTTGATGAAACGTACATTGTTATTTACGGTTTTTTTTTTTTTAATATATTCTTTTAAGTTGATAAATTTTTTTAAAAGGAGGCAGAAAATACCTTGATGCTTTTATATATATATATATAGACACACGTATGTATATATGTAAATTTATTTATTCAAGTCTATACCCATCAAGTCCATGATTTTAGCTTTAAATATATACTATATTACAATTTGTGCTTACGTGCAAAAACATTGAATGATATTGATAAAAAGGAAAAAGAAAAAAAAAAAAAAAGAATCTTGTTAGTACTCATATTGAATTTTATAAATTCTAAATTATTATTTATTATTCAAGCAAAAAATGTTGATTATTATTATGAATGTTATATAATGAATTTGATAGTTGAAACTTGAAACATTATGGTTGACAACAATATTTTTTTAAAGAAATTAAAAGTAATGAAGTTCTATTAATTTGGATTTAAAAAATAATTTTGAAATCTACTTTTAAAATTAGTATCTCAAGTTTTGTTAATGCTAGAATCATGTCAAAGACTAGTACTTGTATACATAGATGATTACATTGGTTATGTGATTTAGGTATTTCTCTTCCTAATTTAACCTCAGAATTGGTCGTATCTAGCGTTCAAAACTCCCACTTTTTGTAGGGTCTATGAAATGTCATAGTAGGTAACCTTACCTCAAAATTTTTGGCGAGGTTGATCCTCAAACTCAAACCTATGACCTAACACCTTTAATGAAAGGCATTTGTCATTACACCAATACTTCATCTCTAAGTATCCAATTCAAGATGTTCTAACAAATATTTTTAAAGAAACTAGTCATATAGTTGACAATATTTGTTATACAATATTTCGGTTAAAATGACCTTATGTTCTTTCATTACAAAGAAAATGATTCCATCAATAAAATAAATTAACCATCAAGATTCAAGATGGTTAGAGTTTAAAAGCTTTTTTAATTTTGTTCTTCTCTTTTGAAAATATCATAAAAAGGTTGTAATTATTGCACCATCAAACATCATATGAAGTTAACTTATATATATGAAGATATTCTTTATTATCATGCTAATTCAAAAAATCTTGGGATATCAATGATTGATTTATTTTCTCAAGTACGATTTATACATATAAATATATATATATATATGATACGATATTTAAGGTCTTTCACTCTTTTGCAAAAAAATTAAGGGGAAGTTCCACATAATCTGAAACTGCTAGAGTGGTGAATGTGACCCAAAAAGGGGAGTCTCTGCTATAGTGGTGAATGTGACCCAAAAAGGGGGTCTTACATTCCATGGAATCTCACATCGCCTAGGGAAGCACATAAGAATGTGTTTATAAGGAATAACCTCCCTTCAATGTGTAGAGGCATTTTCCCCCACTGTTGTGTGCTTTGAGGGAGAACAAAACCGTGAGGGGCATGGACCTCAAAGCAGAAAATATCTACACAGTTAAACCGGGGTCGTTACAAATGAATGTATGAGTCATGGACTCATGCATGGGGTAGTAACTATAGGGACTCTATATGCAACATAATAGTTTCCACCGTGAGACCTGGTCCGAACCCAAATAGAACACCCCACTCTAGCCCTTCACCTGTGGTGGATTTTCCTTCCTCCAAGGACTTCCTCTTCATCTCATCGAGACCAAAAAACACACTTGCGCTTTACATATTTCCATACTCGCCAAACACATGCCAAGTGGTTTCGAGTTTCTCCTTGTTCAGCCCAACTTTGGCTTCAATCTCTTTGAGAATTGTGGGGCCACCTGGATGGGGTACCCAAAACAATGAGTTCCAATCACTAATTCCCAGTGGGCTTAATGCTTCAACCAAGCATTTCTCAGCGTTGTCACCAATCAAGGTAGGCACATTCTTTGACAAATGAAAAGTAAGACCTAGTTCCCTTAGATGTGCTTCAACTGAACCTTCTGAGTTATCCAAAATTGTTTCTCAGCATACACAAGTTGGAATAATGGCCGTTCCACTGATGTATCGGGATCCGCTCCAATAATCACTGCTGCTGCACCATTACCAAATATTGCTTGGCCTACAAGAAAAACTAGGTCGGAATCTGAAGGTCCGCGAAAACCATCGATTGTTACCTAGGAGCATACAACTAGAACACGTGCACCAGCATTGTTCTCAGCCAAATCCTTAGCAATGCGAAGAACTGTCCCACCAGCAAAGCAACCTTGATGATACAACATGACCCTTTTTACAGATGATCGAAGGCCAAGGAGCTTGACAAATTGATAATCTGCACCAGGCATATCCACACCTGAAGTTGAATGGAATATGAGATGTGTAATATTGGCTTTAGGTTGCCCCCACTATCAAATTATATATATATATATATATATATATATAATTTAAATAATGGCATGTATAATTGCACCTCCCACAGACAGGAGGATATTAAAAAAAAAAAAAAAAAAGATTTCAGGCATATTAATATTGGAAAAGTGGTTCTGAAGAGCGATAATGTACCCTTTCCCTCCAATTATAGGGTCTTGGTATTGTATATTAAAAATGATAAAAAGTAAAAGGAAAAAGATGAGAACAATATGATGTGACAAAACCAAAATCAAAGTTGACGTAGACAAAATCTTCTTTAATCCTATCATAATTTACTATATAGGTTCTAATTAACTCAACTGATAAAGTTTATAATAGTTGAATAAGAGATTTGGGGTTTAATCCTTTCTTATATCAAAAACCGATTGGTGTATTTGTCTGATAATAAAGAATTATCATCAGAAACGTACCATATATAGATTGAAACTCTCTAAAAAAAAATTACTATATCTAATTATAGTTAATATTGTTATAATAATAGTCAAAGCTTGATCGAAAATTATTATATTAACTATAAATTAAAGAAATTTCTCTATGACTATCGTATAAAATTTAACATTTCCCCTAATCTACAAGACTTAATGACATTATGTTATATTTTTCTCCCCAAAAAATGACATTATGTTATATGTGCATTTTCCATATTTATAAATCAAACAATATTTAATTTTGATATGTGAGGAGTGTGTAAAGAAGGAAAAAAAAAAATGATTCAATAACTTTGTTAATAAAATAGCCTGGTTGAAAATCAATCAATCAATATATATATATATATATATATAAGTAGAAACCTCATGCAAGAGAGTTTGAGGTTCTACCATATGACACTTTGTATGAGTAGCATTTTATTTAGTCTTTTACCTCACCCCATCTTATTAATGATCAATTTAAGCCATAAATGCATAAAGTTAAAAGATTTGATTCCACCCCCTTTTCCAACTTCTTGAACTCTTCCACTTTTAATTTTATTAATTTCAAAAATGAAAGGTTTTCTCCATTCAATGTTAGTTTTTCATGTTATAACACCTGTTATTTTATATATTCTAGTTTAAAAAAAAAAATATATATATATATATATAAAAGGGCCAAAAGAAAAGTAGAGAGAGAGAGAGAGAGAGTATGAAATTGGCTTTGGCTTATGGTGCATAGGTTCTAAACCTCTCAACAGCACTGTCAAAGCTTAATACAGTGATTCAGCGACATTTGAGACTTCTAAAAGTATGTTTAGGAAAGACATAGAGCCTTTATATGTGTTTTTTGTGGTTATTTAGGTTATATTTGGTAACAGTTTTTGTCTTCTATTTTCAAAATCTTGTTTTTGGGAATATTAAGAAAAAACAATTTTCTTGTATTTTTGAAAGTAAAAAGATAGTTTTTTGAAAAAAAAAAATAGAAAATACTAAAATATGTTGTTACTAGGATTTGAACTCTAATGCTAACTCATTAAATAAGACAAATTCATTAAATTAAATGCGTTTTTTCATTGACTTTTAAAAATTAGAAACTAAAAATAGCATTTTGCATGTTTTCAGTTTCCTTCACAAATTGAGATTTGAGAACAATTTTTGTTTTCTGTCCATTTTGAGTTACCAAACAAGTTTTTTAGTCTCAAAAATAGAAAATTGTTTTTGGAAACAGAAAATAAAGGAAAAAAACAGTTACCAAGCATACCCTTATATTTTTGGGAAGTGCTTAATCTTTGTAAGTGATTAAGGTACTTAGAGGTATGTAGAATTAAACTTAAGATATGAAATAGTATAATTTTATATTTCTTTGTTTAATTGTTATTATATTTTTAATCTATAGACATGTATATTTAGTTTTGCAAATTAAAATTTAAAAATCTTAAATCTTAAATGTTCAGCCTTCAAAAGTTCATGTGTTTTTAAAAAAAAAATAAATACTCCTAAAAAAAGAAAAGGAAATAATAAGTACTTTTATATTAAAAACGTCAAATGTAAGAACCAAATATACATGTACACTTGATAAAATAAAATAAAAAATCAATAGGCATGTAGATCTAATTAATTAGGGTTACTTATATATGGATATATTGTATTACAATTTTTTTTCTTCGAATTTTAGTGACATAATATATAATCGAAATTAATTTTTCCATTTAACACATATGAGTGTTATAAAATAACTAATAACAAACACATGCATCTTGCAGCATTGCTGTTAGTTTTTATAATGTGATAAGAAATCCATATGCTTGATTTCTTTCTATGTTTGCTACAACAACAACAAAATCAAAATGGCAAAACTTAATTATTTCACGGGTAATTCTACCGTACCCCCCTAAAAAAAGGGGGGGTACGGTACCCACTAGTAGGTAACCTATTATACCAGGTTACTTTTTTCTCACATTTGACAGTTCCATCCTCACATTGTGCAGTTCCAACATCACATGTGACAGTTATTTTCTCACATTTGGTGGTTCCCATACTTTTTCTCACATTTGATGCAGTTCCAACATCACATGTGAAAATTCTTTTCTCACATTGTGCGGTTCCCTTAATTTTTTTTCTCACATTTGACGATTCCATCCTCACATTGTGCGGTTCCAATATCACATGTGACAGTTTTTTTGTCACATTGGGTGGTTCCCTTACTTTTTTCTCACATTTGATGGTTTCATCCTCACATTGTGCTCCAACATCACATGTGACAGTTCTTTTCTCACATTTGGTGGTTCCCTTTCTTTTTTCTCACATTTGACGGTTCCATCCTCACATTGTGCAACTCCAACTTCACATGTGACAGTTCTTTTGTCACATTGGGTAGTTCCCTTACTTTTTTCTCACACTTGATAGTTCCATCTTCACATTTTGTAGTTCCAACATCATATGTGACAGTTCTTTTCTCACATTTAGTGGTTCCCTTACTTTTTTCTCACATTTGACGATTTCATCCTCACATTGTGCAGCTCCAACATCACATGTGACAGTTCTTTTCTCACATTTGGTGGTTCCCTTTCTTTTTCTCACATTTGACGATTTCATCCTCACATTGTGCAGCTCTAACTTCACATGTGACAGTTCTTTTGTCACATTGGGTGGTTCTCTTACTTTTTTCTCACACTGGACGGTTCCATATTCATATTTTATAGTTCCAACATCACATGTGACAGTTTTTTTTTCTCACATTTGGTGGTTCCCTTACTTTTTTCTCACATTTGACGATTTCATCCTCACATTGTGCAGTTCCAACATCATATGTAACAGTTCTTTTGTCACATTTGGTGGTTTCCTTACTTTTTTATCACATTTGACAGTTTTATCCTCACATGTAATGTTAGAACTATATAATGTGACAGTTTTTTTGTCACATTTAACAGTTCCATCATCACATTAAGTCGTACCAACATTACATATGAGCATAGCCAACCCTTACCAACCCCACCAAATTACCTAATAATCGAAGAATATATATATATAACAAAAATGCTCTTAAAGTCTCTAAATTCCAAAATACCCTTAAATATACGAAAATTACCAAAATGCATTCTAACAATTAAAAAATTACCAAAAGTAACCCCGAAACTCTCAAAAATTATTGGGATATCCTTAAAACCTAAAAAATGACCGCGATGACCCTAAAATCTAAAAAATGACTGAAATACCCTCTAAATCTAAAAAATGACTGAAATACCCTCTAAATCTAAAAAATGACTAAAATACCCTCTAAACCTAAAAAGTAATCAAAATACCCTTAGTTACAAAAAAAATTACCCAAATGATCATGAAACCTAAAAAATGACTGAAATGATCTTGTAACTTAAAAAGTGATAATAATGCCCTTAAAACCTAAAAAATGACAGTAATACTAATGCACTTTAAACCTAAAAAATTACTGAAATGACCTTAAAACCTTAAAAAAATTTGAAATATTCTTGAAACCTATAAAATGACCAAAATACCTTATTAAACTTGAGAATGGCAAAAATACATCCAAAAATTTCAACAATTATCGGAATACCCGTAGAACCTAAAAAATGATCAAAATACCTTTAGAACCTAAAAAATGATCGAATGACCCTAAAACCTAAAAAAAAAATGTCCAAAATTACCCTAAAACATAAAAAAAAATTATCAAAATAACCAAAAAACCTAAAACAATGTCCAAAAATACCTCATAACACTTGAAAATGACCAAAATACTTTTGAAACCCTTTAAAATTACTAGAAGACCCTTAGAACCTAAAAAATAACTTAATGACACTGAAACCTAAAAAATGACCGAAATGACCTCGTAACCTAAAAAATTACTTAAATACGCTTAGAACCTTAAAAATGACCGTACTTTTGTCACATTCAATGGTACCTTTACTTTTTTCTCACATTTGATAGTTTCATCATTATAGTAGGCAATACCAACATCACATCTGATTATATTTTTGTTACATTTGGTGGTACCGTTATTCTTTTCTCACATTTGATAGTTCTAATGTCACATTGGGTAGTATCAAATCACATATAATCATACTTTTGTTATATTCAATAGTTCTATTATTTTTTTCAAAATAATAAAAATAAAACAATAGTTTCATTATTTTTTAGTCACATTAGGCAATACCAATTTCACTTATACTTTTATTGATTCATAACAATCTTGGTAATAATTAAAATGCTAACAATGAATTTTCCCAAAATAGTTATAAGCTTGAAAATTAACAAAAATACCTAAAAATATATAAAATGACTAAAACACATTTTTAAACTTTCAAAAAAGTGAACAAAGTAGTGCTAAAAATACCTAAAATGATTACTGTAGGGACACAATTTTTAACGACCCAAGGATGACATTGGGCTCGTATCTAAAAGGGCCCGAACAATATGATTTGTAGAGAGTGGGTTTGGAAAGGCCTGTCATTGGGCGCTGGGCAGGGGTCTGATCCGGATTTTCATGGAAGCCCATGCGAAGGTAGATTTGGCCTGTAGGGCCAAACCTTACATGGATGGGGTTTGAAAGGTCTATCTCCTCGGACTTAGTCCGAGTAACGTCTCATCCTCGCCCCCCCACTATGGGTTCCCCCCCTCCCCCTTTTATACTAGTATTTTCTTCCCGTTCTTCACATACGTGTGAGTTTCTCCTTATTTTGGGTGGTTACTCGTCTTATCAACCCTCACGTTAGAGTGGTTGGGGAAGAGCTGGATAGCATGGTATGAGTATGGGTTTGTCAGGCGATGGGCTCCACATTAAGGTGCTGGCAACCTTTTCCCTTGTGCTGCTCCTGTGCTGAATCTGTCCTTTTCTTCGGGCGTTTTTGTGAGATGTCGGGCATAAAGTCGTCCTCGGCCACATCCTTGGGCCTTCAAGGAACTTTTATTGTGTGTCCCTGACAATAGGGCTCCTCGGCCTGGGCTTTGGGCCCTTAATGTGAAGTGGGCCGGGGTTCCAATTTTCAGGCCCCACAATTACAATACTAAATATTTTGAAAATGACCATAATAGCGTCAAAACCACTCAATTTGGCCATGTTAGAGTGATATCTTGGATTTTTTTTTTTAGTGATTGTAAAGATATTTTGGTCATGTTAGAGATTTTCAAGACAACTTGGTGATTATTGACATCTCATGAGTATTTAATCAAACACATCTCAACTTTTTTGGTGTTTTTATGGTGTTAAATTTTCTCAATGAAAAAAAAGGTGACCCAAAGCAAACGTTATTTGTTAGGAAACATTTGCTCCTCTAAATGATTCCAAAGAAGTTATATATTTAGACCATACAATGATGTAATTGTGAACCATAAAGAAGAAAAAAAAATTGAAACCTAAAACAATTTAGGCCTCAGTGTGTTTTCTTGAAGAACTTGAAATTGAAATCTAAAACAAATTTAGGCCTTAAAGCATGTTCTTGAAGAACTTGATATCCCAGATATGAAGGGAAAGAGTGTAAAATTTAGAAGCAAATAAACAATGCATTCTGTAAGGACACGATTCGTAACGAACCGTAACAGCGTTGGGTTCTCACGTAAAAAGACCCAAACAATATCATTTGTAGAGCATGGGTTTGAAAGGCTAGGCCTTGGTCACCAGATGGTGGGTTTTTCGTGATGTTCATACATGGTTAAGTTTTCTTCACTCCTAGAGTCTTTCTCCTGGAGGTGGGCTGGGAGGCTCTGGTTTTTGGCCATTTTTCCCAGCCCTTTCTTTAGATTGCTCATTTTTCCTTTTATCCTAGCCTGCGTTCACTGTCCTTCGTCCACGTATAGGGTTAACTTTTCCAAGACTGATACTTATCCCATCAGCCCATACCCAAAGTTGTTGGGAGTGGCTGTAAAAGTCGAAGAATACTGCTCTGTCAGGTGCAGAGTATTGAATGGCAGTAAAGGCAGCTTTCCTTGGATATTTTAGATTTTCTTTCAAGCTTAGTCCTATACCGTTTTTGCCCCCTCCTTCCGGTGGGACTTTGGGTCTGCCGAGGATTGAACTGTCCTCGGCTGTATCCCATGGCCATCTCGTGCTTTATATTATCAAGTTTGGGCCGTAGCTCTCCCCAGCTTGGGCCTTTGGGCTCCCCACGAGTAAATAGGTCTGGCCTATAAATTATTTAGGCCCCACACATTCTAATTAAAATAGCTAATGATATTCTTGTTAGGAAATAACAAAATAAAGCAACCAAGCAAAAGCGAAAACACACCTAATCAGCAGCAAGCTATAGCTACATTTCAAAATAATTTTAGATTTTAAAGTCTGCCAAAATGCAATGTTATCAACAGTTAACAATTACATTCAATTGTTTTCAGTAAACATGAGCACTCCTAGCCAACCTCACAATGGCAACATCATAAATCTAATTGTCAACAACATTGCATGTGTGCATACAACACATACATTTGTAATCATGATTCATGAATGATACAAACTCAATCTCCCTTTCAATAGAAGAGAAAATTCACTAAATTGCAGCATTTTCCAAAAAATTCAGTCATCAATTTATACAAGTCACTGTCATTTGAGTGACCAAAAATAATCATGTAGTGGAATATTTCTAGCATTTTTATTATTTTGGAACATTGTTCATTTTCTTTTGAAAGCACTAGATTTGATGCCAACTTGTATCACAAACGTTCCGACCAGTTCTCCTACAAAAAGTAGACACTGTTGATAAAGAAGCAGTTAAAGCAAATTATGTGAAAACTGTAGAACAAGTGAATATATAATGAATTGCGTGAATCTTACTAATAAATTAAAAATGATCCAAATGGTCTTTTCGGAGGGCTAACTTGGAGAGCATCTTGCTCTTCAACAGCATCTTGCTCTTCAATGTTCTTCACTCTCCCCATACTCCTATCGCAATATAGCTTGAAATAAAAACAAGGTAAGCAATAACATACATTAAAAAGTAAATAAATTTCACAGTTGAAACATCCTAGAAATGTTTTTTCACTCTAAAGTATTTCTTGTCCTACAAGTTATAACACTCCATCTTTAAATCTCCTTTTACTAAACTTAAACTCCAAGTACTCTATTTTAGACTTGCTTAACCTAAAACATTTAGATTCTAAATCCTCCCTCCAGATTTGCGACAGAGGACAGTTCAGGGGAAGTTTATGTCCCCTTTAACCCATAAGGTTTTAGGTATGGTAATTGGTGAACCTATGTAACACTAACACTTGTAGTCTGTGGCCTTGTGGATTTATTTTTTGGTCTGGCATTATTGGTTCAACCTGTCAAAAAGTGAAAAGCTTCTTCCATTTCACTCATTGCTGAGAAAATATATTGGGAATTACGAGGCAAGCCTACCTGCATGTGTGAGCAGAGAAGTCTCACACATAGAAACACAGGGCATAATAGTAATGACAGAGAAAGAAAGAGAGAGGGAAATTGGGGTTTGTGAAGTGTGTCTTTCTTGTCTCCACAAGCAGACAAGTGAGTTTGGCCTAAACGCCATGCATGGTTGAAACATACCATCACCCTTAAAAAAAAAGTTTCAAATATCTTACATTTTCTCCAGCCTCATTTCAAATATCTTACAATTATTTGTCGAACAATTGGGGGGGGGGGGGGGAAGTTAACAACAAAAAAAAAAAATTCAAGTTCCAGACAGCAATAGGAACATTCAATCAAATTAAACAAAGGAGGAACATAAGGGCCAAAGAAGAAGAAAAAAATAAAGGAGGAAGTTAATTAATAAAGCGATTCAAATATTCCCTTGAATTAGAGTAACACTTAAGAAAGTGTGTTTGCTTTTTAAATTAAAGAAAAGGCCAATATGGCCCGCAAAAGCTTTCTTAAAATCTTAGTTATGAGTAGAAATATGGGTGTCTTTTTGTCCACCTCTTTAATCAAATCTCTCAAAGACCAAGCCAGTAGCAACCTGACCTTGGAACTCATATATTTACACGCTATGCAAATTTTCACTGCAACAACACACATGGGATGGAGGGAATGTTATGATTAGAAGTAAAGCAAGCAAAGCAGGCACCATAATAGAAATCCAAAGAAGTTTAGTATAGAGCTACCTAGCTATAGCTTTAGCTTTAGCTTTTGACCTCCTCTCAGTCTATTGGTCTAAATTGGGAGAGAAAAAGTCCTAGGATCTGGTGAGTAAAGAAGAATAAGAAGTGCAATGGTTTAAGGCGTGAGGGAATCTGTTGGTGAGGTTGTTGGCTATTTTGCCTATTTGCTTGCCATGGGAGGTTTCAGAAATTAATGCAATTCAATCTTTGCAGCTTATTATGAGAGACTCATTTCAGGATATGGAGGACAGCGATTCTAAGGCATTGAAGTTCATTCAGCAGAATGATACTGAGATGCAGGGGATAGATGAACTCAGTTCAGTGGCATGTGAAATGGTCAGATTGATTGAAACAGCAACAGTTCCAATTGTAAGGGTTGATTCAGCCAGTCTCATCAATGGCTGGAATGTAAAAATCGTGCTATTTGCTTAGTAAATAGGATTGTGCTAATTTAAGTCAAAACCCTATAAAACAAGTACTTCCATAGGCTGGTGAAGAAAAGAAGAGTAAGTAATATGGGCAATGTTTATTTCATACTGACACATACCAATTGTAGCACATAACTGTCATGATTTCAGTGCAAGAAGTGTGTGCATAGTTGTATGCAATAACTGGTTTGCACTAATATTTACCCAAATAACAGAATATCAAGACTCAAGTAGGCATATGGGCAATGCATTGGAATGACTAGGAACAAGTTGCTGCAAAAGTCCCGGTGAATCGACTTAAGCCTGGTCTCAAGTTGATAATCACATCACTTCAAAGTGCTATATGGCAGTGAGGTTTTTTCTTTAAAAAAAAAAGGGAGAGAGGTAATGTGTGCCTTGAAATTGGACATGAGCAGGTCTATGACATGAGCAACTAAATTTACCTAGTGAGACAGTCATAAAAAAATATAAAAACAAAAAAAAAAAAAACCTTGCCATCTAGCATAAAAAGTAGCAGTCCATTTCATTCTAGTTGGCCATCTAAAAATGCTATTGACTAATTCAACATCTCAATATAAAATAACAGGATGGTTCTAAAAATTTCGTTATTTTGATCTACAATCTCTTTAATTTATTTATTTATTTGATAAATCAGAAAATTTTGTTAGCACAGACACCAGAAACAACCTGAGATGCAAATAGCAAGCGAAAGTACAAAAAACCCAATTCTGTACTAGCCAAAATGCAACATAACAGCTCTCAAACTCTAAAACTATAAAACTAGAAAACACTCAAAACAAAATTCAAAATTTGATTTCGAGATGCTGCAACAGCTACAGAATTACAACTTAGTTGTACACCACATAGAAAAGAAATGAAATAGAAACAAAGAAATAGCAACTCTATACCCGTGTCCTCCCTAGGACATAAAAGAAAAAAATTATTTCTTTATAAAAACCCTTCCCCCTTAAATACATAGTCGTTGCCTTTTTCCTCTGCTAACCAATAAAATAAAATAAATACAAATAAAATTTCAACACCACACTAACAAGAACCCACACCCCCTGATGAGCAGAACACAAAGCCACAAGTTTTGGAAACTGAATCCCTAAAAAGCATTTCAACAAGCACTTTCTGTGCCACTTATATGAAAGAACAAAATTGGAACCTCACCAGCACAGAAATTTGCCAACGTTACAGTGAAATGAAATTTAAGAGCGAAATTCCAAAATTTTCTCAAAAATCAAAAAAGAAAAGGGGCACAAAACAATGACAGAGAAATTAGGGTTTTGTTTGATTCTTACCTTAAACAAAATCAAAACGATTTGATCCCTTAAAAAACCCTCAGTGGTGAGTAAATGAGGACGCTGATGGGATGAAGTGAAGTTGACGAACATGGAAGAAGAAGCAATCTGAGGTTTGTTTAAGAGAAGGAAAAAGAGGGAGCACACGAGAGAGAGGATATGAAGTTGAGAGAGAATCACCTGTTTTTCGTTTTTTTTTTTGGCTTTTATATAATAACCTAGTCTCCCGGTGACAGGTTTCGCGCTAAACTTAAATCAACGGTCACAATTAAAATAACATCAATTAATGGTATAGATTTGGATGGGTACCGTAGCCCCTAAAAAATATATGGGGTACAGTAGAATGACTCTTATTTCACATATTGTAAACCATTTTGCCAAGAGGCTTTTAACTCAACTAGTTAACATTTCTCATTGTTTCCAATGGAGATATCCAGAGTTCAAATCTTCTCATCTCTATTATAACCATCAATTTTTTTTTTCTTTTTTCTTTTTTTTTTTAAAGTAAAGCATTTTTGCCATTTTACTAAAGTTTTCATTGTAATTGGTTAAAACTTTCACAAATGGTAAATTATATAGCTTTCAAATCAAGCTTAGGCATCATTCTCACCTTACTCGTTATCTCACTATCGTCACCATATGTAACTTAGAATTACATCCTATCAATTTTGATAAGAAATCACCTATTTTTACTAATTTTGTTATTAAAATATATATATATATATATATTTTTCAAGAGATTTATAGGTTTATTTGATATATATATTTGAATGTCCTGTAATTTCGTGAATGTATATGAAAGTGGGTAAGTATGTAAGCATAAGATACCATCAATATATATATAAGTTTACGTCCACATAAAAATAAAATAAAAAGGTTTGTGTGAGTACATACGTATGCGCTTGAACTTCTCTTTCAGTTCAGTCTTGTGTTGGCTCTTAGTGATGCTGAAGTAATAATCTGGAAAATCATCTTGGTATGCACAGTTTGGCGGATTGGCTGTACCAATGGCTAGAATTGTGGCTGGACCACAAGCTCGTTGGGCATTTCGTATTTTTTGAACATCTGCCATTGACGCTAGGCTGAAGCAAACAACAAAAGAGTTCAGAGAAGTCACAATTTGACACTTTCTGTCTTGACCTCCAGGTTCAATTTGTTTCTTATAGAGGAATTTTCTCTATAAATAAATAATATGTTTTCCCTCTAAAACCCCTTCAACCACTACTCCATATACTTAACTCTCTGTATGATTGGAGGAGTGGTTGAAGAGATGAGTTAAGTTTGATTTGGCCAGTTTCTTAAAGCATACTGAGTTTGGCTTTACCTAGTTGTTAGGGAATTTGAAAAAAAAAAACAAACAAACAAACAAATTCCATCACATGGGTCAATTCTCAATACTATACTTTGCTTCTAGAGAGTTGTTCATCCTGATAATTGTTCCGCACTGAGTTCTACTTCTGTTATTGTTGTTTATTATTCGGATTAAACTTCTTTTCTTGAATAAGATTTGTGCATTCATTGAATATATTTCCAAACAATTTTAAAGATTGAGTTTCGTGTATTTTGAGATGGATGAACAAACTCTTCTCTTAAAACAAAAACTATTTTGACATTGCAAAGATAGAACATTTTCATGGAAATAACTTTAAAAGGTGGAACAAAAGACTCAAGTTGTTTTGGATCCGTTGACAGTTTAAACCTAATCTCATAGTTGTTTTTGAAGCTGCAAAGGTTGAGCCTTTTGCTCTGATTGCTCTTATTTAATTCTAACTGATTGAAATTTGGAACACTTAATTCTATTTGTGTTGTAGTAAAGATGTGGGGAAGCTTATATCAAGATGTTAGTAGCAACCAAGACAATTGCAAACCACTTCTCTCTTCTTCTATACCTATACCAACTTTCCTCGAGGAATGAAATTTTGTCTAATAATATTGCACTAACGTCTATGCGGCAAACCAAGTAAAGGGATCTTAGGCTTGGTGATAGCAGAACGGAAGGTTTGGTGATAGTAGAACAAAACTTAGGCTTGATAGGATGGTGGCCAATGAAGATTGGATGAGAAATTTCCCGAAGGCCAGAGTGTTTCACTCCGCAATGTCAATTTCGGACCACTGCCTTCTTAAACTAAGTCTAAACAAAGGGCGGAATCGGGTGAAACCAAAGAAGAGGTTCATGTTTGAGGCTATGTGGACAAGGGATAACAGATGCAGGGAGGTGGTGGAGATGGCTTGGGACTCTGTTAGTGGGAATTCAGAGTTTGAACTTGTAGATAGACTGAGGTGTTGCAAGGAAAACCTTCAGAAATGGAATTGGCGAGAGTTTGGGAACGTGAAGCACACTATTAAGCAGAAGCAAGAGAAACTCCCAACACTTGGGAGTCCCTAAACAGTCTCCACGACAAGGTAGAGGAGGTCCAAAAATTGAAAACTGATATTAACGAGGCTTTGACCAAGGAGGAAGTAATGTGGAGCCAGAGGTCAAGAGCTATGTGGATCAAATGGGGGGGACTATAACACAAAATTTTTCCATGCTACTGCTAGTCAAAGACGGAAGAGAAATAGCATACTGGGATTGATGGATTCAAGTGGAACGTGGCAGGATGATCCAAGGACTGTTGAAGGTATCATTTTACGCTATTTTGCCTCCATCTTTAAATCAAATCAGCCATCAAATTTTGAAGCAAGTCTTAGTGATATACATCCCAGAGTGACCCCGACCATGAATGCATCCCTGACTGCTAAATTTAGGGTAGAGGAGATTTAGAATGCCCTTCATCAGATGCAACCAACAAAGTCCCCAGACCCAAACGGTATGTCTCCAATTTTTTACCAAAAGTACTGGGATTTAGTAGGGCCAAAAGTTATTGAATGTGTTTTAAAAACCCTCAATACAGGTGTGATGCCTAGTGGACTCAATGAAACATTCATCTGCCTCATTCCAAAGGTTAAATCTCCCCAACAAATCACTGAGTACCGCCCTATCAGTCTATGCAATGTGAGCTACAAGATAATATCCAAAGTTCTTGCTAATCGATTGAAAAGAATTCTTGCAGAAGTGGTTAACGAGTCCCAATGTGCCTTTGTGGCAGGAAGACTGATTTCAAACAATGTAATGGTGGCATTTGAAACTATGCACTGCATTAACGGAAGGAGAAAATGTAAGGATCCTTTGATGGCCCTAAAACTAGATATGAGCAAAGCATACAATAGGGGGGAGTGGCGGTATTTGGAAGTTATAATGCGAAAATTGGGGTTCAATGAGAGATGGACTTCCCTTATGATGATGTGTATTAGCACCGTTACTTACTCGGTCTTAATCAATGGATAGGCCAAAGGTAGTATTGTTCCTTCAAGGGGATTAAGGCAAGGAGACCCAATTTCTCCCTATCTGTTCTTGTTATATGCTGAGAGGCTGTCTGCCATGTTGAGGAAAGAGGAAGAGCAAGGAAATATTCGAGGAATTGTAGTATGTAGAGGTGCTCCACAGAGTGCTAGAGGCCTATGAAGCCGAGTCGGGGCAGCAACTAAACAAGGAAAAAACTTCCTTATTCTTCAACAAGAACACCAAGCGAGAAGTCCAAGATCAAGTGAACCAGATTTTTGAAGCCCAAGTTATCCAACACCTTGAAAAGTACCTTGGCTTGCCTCTTTTAGTGGAGAAGGGCAAAAGAAAAGCTTTTAATTGCATTAAGGACCAAGTGGGGAGGAAAATTTCCGGATGGAAGGGTAGATTGCTATCAAGTGCGGGGAGAGAGATACTAATCAAGGCAGTTGCCCAAGCAACCCCTACGTACACAATGAGTTGCTTTAAGCTACCGAACTCGCTTTGCAAAAACTTAAACTCAATGATGAGCAACTTTTGGTGGGGGCAGAAGGATAAGGAGAGGAAAATGGCGTGGGTTGCATGGCAGAAGCTTTGCACTCCAAATGAGGAGGGTGGTTTGGGGTTTAGAGACCTTAAAGTGTTTAATCTTGCCCTCCTTGCTAAACAAGGGTGGCGAATCCAACAAAACACCAACTCTCTAGTCCATAAGGTGCTTAAAGCGAAGTATTTTGCGGATAGGACCTTTAGGGAAGCTCAATTAGAAAGAAGACCATCCTATATTTGGTGGAGCATTATGGCAACCAAGGAAATTGTAGAACTAGGGTCCAGGTGGTTAATTGGAAATGGGGAGCATGTTGACATTTGGAAGGATAGGTGGATACCCACACTGGATTCCTTCAAACTGGTTAGTCCAAAGGTCCATTTAGAATCTAATAAACTAGGTTGCCTACTAGATACTACTACAGGGTCGTGGGATGTTGATAAAATGAGACACTCCTTTCTTCCTCATGAAGCCGAGGTTATTCTAGGGATCTCCATCAAGCCTCGCCTCTTAAATGACTCCTTAATATGGGCATGGACCAAAAATGGTAGGTTCTCAGTGAAAAGTGCATATAAGGTGGCCCAAAAATGGTTGAAAGAGCGAGGTACCAAGGCAGATGTTGGGGGAACCTTTGATAAATCACGGATGCAATCCCTTTGGAAAATGATTTGGAACCTAAAATGCCCAAACAAGATTAAACAATTTATGTGGCACTCTTGCATAAATATTCTTCCGACAAAACAACGTTTAAAGTCTAGAGGAATAAGCATAAAGGACTGCTGTGACCAATGTGGCTCAAGTGAATCTTCAGGGCACGTTCTATGGGGCTGCAAACTAGCATCAGAGGTGTGGAGTGAATCAAAATTAAAATTACCCTCCCTCCCCAACCAAATGCAGGAATTTATTGAGGTTGTATGGGAGATCAAGGAGAGAAAGCCTAACATAGACTGGGAGTCCTTTGCTGTCATGGCTTGGAGTTTGTGGAATCACAGGATTGCAGTCAAGCATGGAGGGCAATGCAAAACTACAATCAGAATCACAAAGGAAATGGTAGAATATATGAAAGAAATCAAAAAGAAAAATCACAAGACTAATAGGCCTCAAGATGCATCCAATCCCCTTTGGTCCCCCCCTAGAAATGGCTGGTACAAAGTTAATGCAGACGGTGCAATATTTAAAGATATTGGCTGTTGTGGAGTTGGGATAGTTATTAGGAATGATGAAGGTCTGCTGATGGGGGCAATGAGCAAACGAGTCAAGCTACCACTGAAGGCCTTGGAGTCAGAAGCTCTGGCTGTGCAAGAGGAAATTATGCTGGCTTGGGACTTGGGGCTGAGGGAGATTGAGATTGAAAGTGACTCCCACTTGGTGGTATCAGCCTTGTTAAACCCTAAAGCTATACCATAGGCCATATCCAAAGTGATCGAAGGAGCTATGTTGAGTCTTCGCTGCTTCAAGGCATGGAGGGTTGTTCATGTGCACAGAAAGGGGAATGCAGCAGCGCATATAATGGCGAGGGAGGCTATATCTGTGTCTGATTGTAACATTTAGGTTGAGGATACCCCGCCCACTATAGCTGAACAAGTACTCAAAGATGTAACCAATTTGTATGATGGTTCGGTTTAATGAAAGTCTTTCCTAGTTGATTATCAAAAATAAATAAAATAAATAAATAAAGGGATCTGAGCAACCACATCAGTGGGTGTATAATGGAAAAAGTGGTGAAATTTACACAATATTGTTCAAAACCCATCCACATCAGTGCTTGTATACCTTTGCGTATATCCATACTTGCTATAGTAACCGTGCATATATACACGGTTACTGTAGCTTTGCAAATTATTATTTTATTATATTCTCTCACACAGTTAGACTCTATCCCTTCTTCTTCTCTCTTCTTTTTCTTCTTCATCTCACACGCTCTCTCTTCATCTACACAGCCGATCAACCATCTGCCCACCACCACTCAACCAACACAACCCACCACCACCACCACTTTACAACACATAAAAATCCAACCACAAATTCAATAGAAAATCAAAGCCAAAATCAACGGAAAATCCAAACCCACCTAACAGAAAAGCCAAAATCAACAAAAATAAAACCAAAAATCAATAGAAATCAAACCTGAAATCAACCCAAACATATCAAACGAAAAACCCAAACCCACCTGAAGCCCTCTCCGATCTCACCCTTGCCGAAGCCCTCTTCAAACCCAAGTCGCGCATCCCTTGCCACTGCCACCTCTAGTGGTTTCACTTCCATTTTTTTCTTTGTTTGATCAATGGGTTTTGGGATTTTGATTTGGCTTACCTATTAAGATCTGATGTTGCTTGCATGTGTTTGGGATTTTGCTTGATTTCATATGTAGCGTTTTGGGATTTTGCTTGATTTTGGGTAGCATTGGGTCTACGAGAGAGAGAGGGGTAGCAAGTGAGGAAATAATAAAAAATGTAAAAGAACGAATATTTTATTGAATAAATATATAAAATAAATAAACTGATGTAAATGTTTTGTAAATATAACCACAATTCTACATCTTTCATATTTTCCATCTTAAGTATGAACACATAATACACAATACTGATTGATTTTTATCATTTTTACAGCTAGTATATAAGGGTAAGGAAATCAAGGTCCTCTAGTGTTCTTCTACCACATAAAGTTTCTTTGTTCTTGACCATTATTTTATAATAAATTGTCCAGATTATGTCGTGAAATCAATCCACTAATAACATTCATAAAGTCATATTATTTTTCAAAAGAATAAAGTTTGACTACAAACTTGATTAGAAGCTTAAGGTAAAACTCACAGTAGCAAGATGACATGTAGCCATTTGGTAGTCATATGCATTGCACATGGCTTAGTTAACCACTTCTCTCTTGTTTTCCTTTATATTTTTATTTTATTTTTTATGACATCTTTCTATGACAGGCCCAGGAAATTTCATCACTCACTCTGCTCAAAAAAGAACGAAATGAACGTACTTTCAATCGAATTTGCGAAGATCATTTAACCTGTGATAGGAAATGCTCCAAAATATATCCCTCAGGGACGTTATTCTATGCAATTTGTACACCTGCTATCCTAGGAATCCCTTATGCATCTGCCACACTAAAGACTCCTAAGATACACATAAGAGCTTGTATATGCATATACTAAAAGAGTCATAATCTAATTTGTAAAATGGGGCCTTGAATTGCTTGACAAACTAGTCATATGGGTTTTACCTAGGTGTAGGAAATTCTAAACCTGCGGGGTTGATTTTGTAAGTCAAGCTTGGAACTTGACAAATGTATGTCAAGCAGTGAAATGTGAAACAAATCAGTTCCAGGGATTAGTACAGTTGAGTCCAACAATAAGATGTCAATAAAACAATACGTGTTTAGAGTAACAAAGACTGGATCCAACAGTTGAGAAACAGTAAACGAGAATAAATTCTACCATGACAATTTCAAATCAAACAACCAAAGACCACGACAAAGAGAGTATAAATCTCCCCTTGAGTCACCATCCAAGCCATCCTTGACATCTAAGTCATTGCCGAGATTGTTCCATGTCCCCAGTTTTGCTAGTATTGAACTACAATAAAAGGATTTAACATGAGTTAGAAGGAAAATTTACTAGAAAGACAGCACAATACAACTCTTTAGCTTTTTTTTTATTTTTTTTTACTTTTATGGGTTAGTATACACAATAGCATAGATCAATAAACAATGTATAACTCTCATACACAGATTGACAAACAACTACCTAAGGTAATACATTTAACAAAATCATAAACCAATCTCATCTCCATTCAACCCAATTTCCTGATATGGTTATCATCACTAATAAGTATCAAAATATCTATTAACAAAAAACCAATAAAGAACAAAAGACCATCATAATATTTATTAAGATTTTTAGTTCCTGAATCAGAGAGTTTACAGAGTGCCACTTTAGATGACATGGAATAACATGATATTGGGAGCGTCAACCACAATATGGAACCATTACAATGCTGCTACTACTGCTATCAAGAGAAACCCACAAACATAACATGACATTTAAAATATTAAAAAATCAGGTTAGGTTTTAAATAGTTCTAGTAAATATAAGACAATCAAGACTATGTAACCATTCATATAAATATATACATGTTTAAATATCTTAAAAGTAATCATTCATATAAATATATACCATAACAAATATCTTAAATTTGGGGAAAATCAACACTTTATATAACTGATTCAAATATCATATTCTCCGACAAGATCTTAATAAAACCATGATGTAACCATCGACAATACAACTAAAATGCAAGTGAAGTCATATGATACTAGTACCATAACAAAAAGATACCCCTAAAACACTAGTGAACTCATAGCTATACCAGTAATGTAGTAGCAAAGAGTGTTCTCACAAGTTTGTACAATGGAAGGTGGTTATGTAACAGATGCTTCAAATAAAAACCATATGAGCAATATAAAAGACACCAACAAAAAGCTAGGAATAAAAGTTACTGATATTATATAAGCATACATATAACTCCTTAGCCTTGCTATGCCCAACTTTCGCCGTCCTTATTTGGAACTTCATTATATAATCAACTGGACCAGGCATACTTCCAGTCTTTTTAGAGTGCAAGCATTAATTTTTCTTTTAAAAATTAAACAATGCAAACTCTTGTTAAAATTAAAAACTTCATTCATAAACTGTTCAATATACCAACTTAGGGATGTATAAAGGAGAGTCCTGATACAGATCTTCCCACATACTAATAGAAAAAGGAGTTCTGATGCAGCCATGGAAGATTAAGTTGCTACTACGGCTCCATTTGTTTCACTGTAAAATGTTTTACGGAAAATCTTTTCAACATTTTACCGTGTTTGTTTTGTTGTAAAATCTTAGCCAATCTGGAAACATTTTCAGTCAACGGTAAACCCAGTACGCATATGTAAAGCGTTTTACACTTAAAAGATGCCATAAAACATTTTACACCTCTCTCACGCACAGACCCCCCACCCACTTTCTTCCCTCTTCCTCACACAAACCCCCTCCTCTCTCCTCTTCTCTTTGGCAGAGTCTCTTGGAACTCCAACTGACAAGGGTGGTATGGGCGGTCGGCGCTGATGTCTCTGGCGTAGATGTCGCGATGCAATCTTTGATGTTGCGGCAGTAAGGGCGGTGCCGATCAACGATCACCACCCTTTCTCGGTGCAGATTGGCGGTAAAGGGTAGTTTTCGGCATGGTTTTTTCATATTGTGGGTTGTGATCTCAGATTGATTTTTTGGATTGTGGGTTGGGGTTTCAGATCTGGTTTTTTCACAATGGTTGAGTAGGTTTGTGGGTTACAATGGTGGCAGTTTTTTTTTTCCTCTTCCTGATCTGATTTTTGGGTGGTTGGTGGTTGGTGCTGGTTTGTGCATGCATTTTATTTTCAAGTGTTTAGGTCACACCGAACACTTGAAAATGACTTCATTGAAAATATTTTAATATTTTCAATGTAAAATGTTTTACAACAAAACAAACAGAGAAAATATTTTCAATGTAAAATGTTTTACAACAAAACAAACAGAGCGTACATTACAAATTCATCTATTCAAGATTTTTATTTTGTGGGCTCCACATGTGAAGTACTGGAGTCCGATTAAAATAAAGTTATATGGTTGTAAAGGTCTAATTGTATATGTCCTAGGGTTAAAACATTTTAAATTTGGGTTTTTATTTAACAAGTTATGGTTAATTTTGTGTTTAGGGGCAAAATTGTAATTTCTGCTATCCCTAAGAAAGCAAAACTGTAATTTCTGTTATCCCTGCTACTTGAGGGAATTTTGGTAATTTATTTGAGTCTATAATTTTCTAGAAGATATTAAATATCTAAGGTTTATTTTCATTGAATCCAAGTTAGTATTTAATTAGTTGTTATGATTTTAGTTTACTAGTCAAACTAGGAGTCCTAACATTACTACTAGTACAAGAAAGAGTCTTTTTATATTTATGCTCAATGTAGTGGATGGAGTTATTCAATAAAATATTGAAAGTGTTTTTAGTATAGATGCATGTTGTCCTAATATTTCCTTCTATTTGATATTCTGTCACTCTTTACCTGAATTGTTCATAGATTGTGGAGAAAGGTGATTTATATTTCTTGTTACCTCTTTTCAATCAAATCAGATCTTTTCGCTTCACTACAAAACTCAATTCATTCTTATACCCTGAACCTTCTTTTAAAAGTTCTAAACCCTTAATCCACACGTCATCCTAAACCTTAACCCACCACAAGCACTCATTGACAAGTTCTCTAATTTGTACTACGTCAGATTTCTAATGGGAATTTAAACAAATAACCTGTAATTCAAACCATCACAAAACTGATATGTAATTCAAACTGTCACCTAACCCCACATCAAAGAGGTTCCCATCATAACTTACATCAAACAACTTATATGCACTGTTTTGATGAACACACATTGAAAAAGTTTATACATTGCATCATTCAAGGATATCAATCAATTATAAAAACAGGGTCAGCAAGGTTCATTCCCTTCTTCCAGTTGCTAAAAATAGAATCATGTCATCGTATAAGTAAAGCACATACCAACCACACACAATACTCATGAAATCCAACTCAATCTAATTAACTGAGGTTGAGAATAAAATTCTAAAATATATACAATTCCAGTATTTTTAGGTCATTTCTAAATTAATTCCCTACAGAGTACATATCAATGTGAGTACAAATTTTATTTGAGGCTAATTGCTATGACTATTTCAGCACCAATTAATTTTTTTCTCATTTATTAAAATTCCCCCACGAGGCAGAAAACTCAATTATGTTCCTGAGTTCCTGACAGATTTAGGGTTCCAAAGGGACAATTACCATCCTATCTAAGTAATCCACTTACTATGAAAATAAGCTTTAGATGTTGGCTTTCATTCTAACCATCTTGGCCTTTCAAAATCAATCTACATTATCTACGGGTCCATAGCTCAGTGGCAGAGCATTTGACTGCAATCTACACTATCTATTATAACTTCTTAACAATAACCAGACCAGAAATTACCTGGAGGAGCTCTCTGCACGCCAATTTTATAAATTATTAAAAGAGGGTCCAACAATATCACTTAGGCACAAAATTCAGCATACACATGCTAGACAAGTAGATATATCATACCACAATGATAGACAAATACTTTTCATATTGATTTATAGATCAATACCAAAAATTTCCAAAAACATAAACGTGTACTAGTTAAACGAACAGTCCAGGCAGGGTTCATTTTAATTTTAGGACCATATAAACGTGCTTAATTTATCAATAAGCAAAATTTATCAATACAATACATAGCACGTCATAGTTACCAGTCAATAATCAAATAACACATAGCATGTCATAGGTACTAGTCAATAATAAAATAACACCCAAGCGCAAGCAACTTCAGTTTAGTGCTAAGGCATACACATGCATGATATAGCATGTAACATTATCAAAACAAAAATTAATCAAGTGATCCAACAAGGCTTATATAGAATAAATCCAATAAAAAGAACAAATCCATCTTACAAACACTAAATGTAGAGCAAATTAGAGTAGGTGAATGCATCTAACTGAAACCCCAAAACAAGCAAACTACCTATTACTCAAACTTTTGTATATTTGGAGTCATTTCATTCCTCTACTCCAGTCCCAACCAATGGCTCATGCCCATACCTGATGCTAAAATTTAAAATGAAAAATACAAAAAGTTACTCATCATTCAAACCCTAAATGGATCATGGGCTCCAAAGGGTTCAATCACATTTAAATATTAACATCCATTAGCTTTTGAGCATATTGGGGAAGGCAAAACAGTACGTCATTTTTGCCTGTGAATGAGCATAATATTTCAAATCCACTGCTCTAAACTAAACTTCAATTGTTATACACACACACACACACACACACACACATCACCATTCAATATTTCTTTGCCCACTATCAGCCAAACCACCTAAGCACTAGGTCCAATGTGATTAGGAATCACTTAACAATGCTTCATAATTGGAAGAGAAAAAAAAAAAAAAAAAGCACTGTATATATATATATCTCAAATTACTAACCTCTGCCTCATGATTTGCTGCGCTTAAGTGCCTTGATATTCTTCACTATATAACTGATAACCTCCTTTAATGTAGCTTTCCTATCTTCTTTGAAGTTCCAAAGCTCGGGAATGATGTATCGGCCACTTGGATTATACTCATTCATCTCTTTCAATGCTGTAACAACAGCCGCATATATCTGAACACCCCACTCCTGTTTAAGATTTCGTAATTTCTCATCTTCTTCATCCAATATTTCCTGTATAAAAATGAATGATTAATCTGGCAACCAACCTCAACAGTAAAGTAAGCTGAAAAAAGAAAATTTTTTATTCTGGAACTAATGAAAGAGGAGAAACTTCCACCAAAAAAAGAAAGATGACAAACCAATATGGAGGGCTTTCATTTGAAATTTTGATGCTTAAATGAACACACTCAATATGAGAGAAAGTTTGTGTAAGAAATTGGAGACAGTTCGACCCATCATGAATAACTTGTAAGCAGAAAAATAGTATATTGAAAGCTAATTCTAATTCATGCCTTTTACAATAACATATGCAAATAAAATCAAAGACCATGCAAATTTGCACTAGCTCATAAAATAAATACATAAATGAATACAACAAATAAATAAGGTTTAAAAAATATTTAAAAGAATATACCTGAGGATTCCCATTGACTTCAACAACTTTAAAAGGATGCCATTTTGGATTTTTCAGGTGCTCCTGCCACAAAGAGCACAGCTTTGTGGCTTGCAAATTTGCTTCCTCAATATGAAATCGCTTCTTGCATGTATCTTGAAATGCCTTGTGATCGATTTCTCCCATTCTCTTTATTCCAATATTCGTTCGAGTAGTAATCATGTCTGTCAAACCCTAAAGTAAGGGGGAAAAAAAAGAAAAAAAAAAAAAGACGCATAAGGTCATTTGTGTTCCTGAATATATAAGGAATTGTTTATTAATATGGAGTTGTAATAAGTGAACCCATGACTATTTCTCAATTAAAGAGCAGGCTAGGATATGAAATTTGAAATAGAGATGCTGCATGTGTATTTAGAAGATCTCAAATATGCTTCAGTAATGGCTATCCAATTTGAGTTCTTTGTAAAATTTAAGAAGAAATCTATGATTTTCAAGCCTAAATATAATGCTAAATTGTCAAGACAGGTTATACAAAACCCTGCCTAACTGTGGTGATCGGCACTGATCCATACAGGTTTGCATGGTAAGATGGTGCAACTCTGTCAGAAGTGGCCCTATTATTGAAGGGTAAGTCTGGTGTGCAGGTTGTATGTATTTAGCCTGCCCTAATCCAACCAAACCTGCCTATGTCTCATGTGGACGTTATAGAAGGAAAGAAATAGGACATTTGAGGGTTATAATCAGAAGCTTTTGTTGGGAAGAAAGCTCCTAAAGTACTTGATGAAGTGAAGATTAAACAAAAGACAAATATGTATGGGCAAAAGAATCCATACTGTAATTAATTGTTTGCGAGCATCTTGTAGCTCATCATTGCTCTGTCGCTCTTTAGCAATAAGAACATGATTCATAGATTCCACATCATTCAGATCCTCAACTTTTTCTTGCAGTTCATTACTCATGTCCTCCATCTTCTTTTGAACTGCTGCATCATCTTCATCTCCAAGATGCTTCATAACCTGTAGTTTCCCTTTTATCTCTTCTATTTCCATCTCCAGTTTTTGCTTAGCATCCAACTGCTTTTCCAACTGAAGAATCTTATTCAGGGCCTCCTCCTTCTCCCTCTGAAATTAAAATTACTAATCAATGAAAGCTACAGAAAGAGTAAATTCAAGAAGGAATGTCAAAAGGTATATTATATGCTAGTCTCTAGTAAAAACCTAATACTAAGTCGCACACCTTTTGCTCCTCAACCAGCCTTAAGACATTCTCGTCAGCCCTTTTCTGCTCCAAGGAAGCCAATTGAAGTGAATTGTTCCTCAGATCATGCTACAAGGACACAAAAACATCAGTACACAGCATGAAGCATCATTTTATAAAATCAAAGAAAATGTTTTCACCTGATCAAGTCAAACAGTGTCTGCTAAATTGGTCATAAATTGTTCCAAATACACCAATACTAGTAGTTTTGGTTTATTTAACCCAAAAGCTACGTGGGGCAGTTAGCTAAGCTAAGCTATACATATATATAGAGATATAGGTATGAAAAACAACTGTGAATGTAGTACTGTACTTTGTAAACGAATGTCAATGAAAATATTGTGTAAAAATACTAAGACTACAGCTAAGTAGCCCTAAAAATTAAACTTCTTATGAATGAAAGTATTTAATGGATGGGAATTTCACTTTCACATATATCACCTTTTTCTTCTCCTCATCAAGCTTCTGTCTCTCAAGCTCAGTTAGCGTTTCACGTTTGTTCAATTCTTTGCTCCATGAATCAAGTCTCCTCTTCTTGGTCTCCAATTCGTAATTCAGTTTTTCTTGTTCTTCAAATATCCTATGAACATTATCACGAGCAAGCCGCTGCAACTTCCTTGTTTCTGATAAACAAGTTAATGGTTAAAAATATGACTAATTTATCATATTATATTTGTGCATATTATAAAATTGATAAACTATCAGTTTTCCCAAAAGCTTAAACTTCTAGGAAATGGTGAATTTTACAGTCGAACTTAGGAACACCAACTCTAATACCATGCTAAATGACCACTATTTCCAAATCTTAAGTTTTTATGGCATGGTGAATTTAATCATTTAATTATTATTCTAAAAATAATCACTGGTTATGTTTAAATTGTTGGCATTATTTTGTGATCATCTCATTCCTTGGGCTCAATGCTATGAGCTTGTTTCAAGGTGCAACAACCATAGGTCTTATCATCTTTTCAAGAGCGTGGCCTGCCAACCCAGAAACAAGGAACCAAGTACAATCTTTTAATTTTTTTTTGTTTTTGAAAGGAGATTAATTGAACAATCATCAGACTGTTTGAATATACAGTGCAACATACAACCTGTTTATATCATATAAGTTTGACTAAGCATAAAATGAAGCAAACTTTACCAGATACATACAGACACTGCAAATGAGCATAATTCAAAATATGAAGCATGTATGAAGATTGCATCAACAAAGAAACACAAAGAAAGAGAATGAAGGTACAAACCTTCTTCAAAAGCATAGTGCAGCCTGTCTTTCTCTTCAAGCATCCTACTTAAGGACATGGTCTTTTCATTGTATTTATACTGTAGCTCATTCAGATTTTCATTTGTAATATCAATTTCATTGGCCAGGTCTGCCACAACATTGTTTCTGCTTTGTGCTGCTTCTCTGTCAATGTCAGAAACTGTTCTTAACTGCCCTTTATTGCGAAGGAAATCACCAATCGGCCCTTCAGCATCATAGTCATCAGCGCGAGCACACCACCCATAGCAATTAGGGCCAAGATTTGTTTTCTGTGCATTCCACTCCTTTTTGCCATGATGCTCAATTTCAAACAATTTCTCAAATTCAGCACAATTCATGAAACCTCTCCAATCATTACTAAATTTTACAATGGCCTGTCCCATGAGGTCCTTCTCATCCGGGAATACTACAATTTCCACTGGTTGAAATTTCCTGAACCTTGTCAACCAGTGTTCAGAACCAAGTAAACTGTCTTTATTCTCATTGGTACATACGATGTTAACAACAATGCCCATCCAAGGCCATACGTACAGATCATCAAGCTTTGGAAGTGGAGCAACAGGTTGTGGCAAAACTGGACGTTGTGTTTGGTCCACTTCACCTGCTAGATCAGTCTCCAAATACTTTGCCAGGGCAAGGTGGTTTGCCTTTTGTTTGGCAGATCTGTTGGCAGAACCCTTACCCACTCCTGAAGCATGTTGAAGCAAGTCCTTGTACTTGTAATCTTGCTTCTTCTTCCCAGCACAGAATGGACATCTAAGGTTGCCATTCAAACCTTTGACTTTAAACTTTCCTGCTGTCAGCTCCTCATATGGTTTATCGATGTAATCATTGATCTCAGATTCACTGATATCTGACTCTTCAGAACTGTAGTCCATCTGAATTTTATAAATAAATCCAAAATCAGTGTTAGAAGAACAAAGAGTTTCGAAGTGAAAATAAAAACACTAGAAATTATCAAAGTAGGAGCATGTAGATAAACAATCTAATGAACATTGAGCAGAAGTTTCACCCAAATAAAAGCAGAAATAAAAGACATTAAACAGCTCTATAAAACAAGTTCAAAAGAGATGTTGGGTTATATTGACATTAAAGCATGCATAAGGCCAAGGCCCACTGAAAAATATATGTCATTGCAAAGAGAATTGAATATTTTGCAACACTGCAATACACAATGAAGAAATCATATAAACATTTAGAAGAATATATACTACAATTTTCGTATTTGAGTGCACAAAATCAAATTCAACTACTAAAAAAAACAGTTTCTTGAAAGATATTCAAAAATTAAAAGGCACTTTTGAGATTAGAAGAGTGAAATAATTTTAAAACCTGAAAGCAAATATAATACACATGCTAAAAGTTAAAGAATAGAAAGAATCAATAAGGATTCTTCCATTTACATTTGGGTATCACTTTGTTATAATAATACAAAATACAAAATATAAGATGCGTAAAATTCAATGCAAATAAATATGACATTGGCGAACTAACAAATAAATAAATAAATAAAGCTTATTAAATATCACTTTATATAACAGTGAATCAAAACTCACTTAATCATGTGTTATGCTTCGCAAAAGAGTGCATGCTTTTGTGCTTAAGCAATACTTGATAAAACAGAGATGAAGGACTAATAATCTAAATAAAGGATGGTGCTTAAAAATAAAGATCACTGAGTTTGATAGATCATATGTGAGAGAATAATTTGAATAGCAAGTAGGTCTTAAATTCAGAACCTCACCCTCCAGCTAGAGCTCATTGGCTATGGATACTTAACTCTTCCCTGAACTTAACTACCTTACTGAGGTTGATCCCACTGTGGTATACATTTTAAGAATGTCTGGCAAACTATATCGGCTCAATCGTAATAGTGTAACAGTTTAAATTTTCATTAGTTTGGTGAACGTCTTACAATATGGAACTAGTTTTTACTTTGATCAAATTATTTTAAGTATAAAAATATCAAGTTAGATAGTGAATCTAGTCTAGATAAGATGCATATAAATACTTCAAAATTAAATTGATTTGCCTTTTAGGATTAGGTTCTTTGATTGGTAGGCGGCGGGCTAAGCCCCCTACTTAAGACTCCATTCATAAGTGTAATTTTCTGTTGTCATGACACTTTTGGAAACAAATTGAGAGAATATTTGTTGCCAAAAAAACCCATGAAGTTAGAGTAATATTCATTACATATAACAAAGACTTGAAAGTCATGTACAAAGATTAAGAGATACAGAATCATTGTTGCAACACAAGGGCATAGAGTGACCCTTGAAGTGCTAGGTGCAGTGGCAAAGCACAATTAAAACACAGGTTTGCTTCCATTTTTGCATGTAATCTGATTAAATAATGAGGCATAGTTAGGATTGAAGAGAAGAAAAGGTTTTCACATGACAAATAGAAGTAATGAATTTCAAAGAGGAACCCCAAATGTGAAAACAAAGAACAAGAATCTGGCAATTAAGAACATACCATTACTTATCCAATATATATATACACACACATTAAGGTTGCAAACTGTAACCTAAAGTGCCAACAAAACATAGCAATTCAAGGTTCTTGAACAAATGATGGAATGAAAGACTATTATTTTCAAACATGCTAGAGCAAATTCATCACTGAAATTTACTTTTGGGTCAAAAGTTAAGTTCAATCAACCTAGGGAGTACTTTTACCACAAATTTCTTAGTTATCTGGCTTACATATGAGGTCATATTTACAAAACATGATTATTTTAAAACAATTAGGAAATGGACAAGCTCTTAACATCTAAGTTACCTGTAAAGTTGCTAAATGACCCTGCCAATTATGTAAGTTTGCTTCCAAACTAAGAATGTTTCTTACACTCCCAGGAACCAGGATTTTCTCTATATTCTGTAATAGCACAACCAGATAACTTAATTTTTCCTAAGCACAAATATCAAGCCATTATAGGAAATGGGTGTCCTCTATATTTCATAACTAAAACAGGTATCATCAAATTTTATTCCCAAACAAAACCATTTCCCAGAAATATCAGAAAATGGGTTTTCCCCAAACTACTTAAATACCCACTAAATTCCACAACCACGCTAATTATTACACAATTAAAATAAAATAAAATAAAATATTCCACTGCTGTGCAAAGTTAGGAAATGGCTTTCCTTTAAACTTCTTAAGTGGAATAACCACCAAAATCCTTCTTCTCTTCTAAGCCACATTGAACACACACATTCATGGATATTCCTCAGAATATCAAGGATCTCCTCGTTGTGAACAACAATATGACAAGTAATCATAAACAATAAATATAATAAATCAAAGAAGAGATATTCTACAGAGAAAGAGATTGTGAGATTTACATACATCAGACTCTCTTTATATTCTTCTTCTTATTTGAAGGGAGAGAAAAGATGACGAGCCTTCCCGAGAGCAATTTTAGTATTTGCAGGGGCAATTCTAACACAATGTCGTTGAGCTCAACAATATTCACAGGCAGATCTAACAAACTGAGGCCTTTATTGATCAGCCCAAAGTGAAACCTGCAGCTATGACTTGTTGTTCTATCAACTCCACCCACCGTTCAAGTTGTCAAGCACCATGAAGTTTTGCGCTCCCCAATACCCTGCAAATCTTCAGCCAGTATTCTTTATATCATTTAAATTTTTTTTTTAAAAGACGGTAAAATGTCTTTATTTCTAAACATTTTACCATTTAGACATTTTACCGTCTCAATGGTAAAATGTTTAGAAATAAATTTGAATATCATATGACATGAACAGAGAGCCTAGACTTAGAGGTAATATATTCCACAGTAAATTTGTTAAAATACTCATTTTTCCATTTTTGCAGATTATCTGATTAAACAATGAGGCGTAGTTAGAATTAATGAGAACAAAAGGTTTTAACATAACAAATAGAAGTAATAAATATCAAACAGAAACCCCAAATGAGAAAACAATGAATAAGAATCTGGCAATTAAGGTTGTAACATAACATGTCAACATAACATAGCAAGTCAAGGTTCTTCAACACAGTCTGAGTTCCCTCTAAATTCCTTATCACACTAACCCACTTTTGTGTCAAAAAATTAAGGTCAATCAACTTAGTGAGTACTTTCACCACAAATTTCTTAGTTACCTAGCTGACATCTGATGTCATATTTACAAAACATTGATAATCACAAAACATTCAGGAATTGGACAGGCTTTTAACTTAACATCTAAGTTACCCGTAAAGTTGCTTAATGACCCTGCCAATTATGTAAACTCGTTTCCAAACTAAGAATGTTTTCTAACCCTTCCATGAACCAAGTTTCGCTCTATATTCTGTAATAGCACAACCAGATAACTTAATTTTTCCAAAGCACAAATATGAAGCCATTATAGGAAATGGGTTTTCCTCTACATTTCTTAACTAAACAATTTAATTCCCAAACTAAATAATTTTCCAGAAATGTCAGGAAATGGGTTTTCCCCAAACTTCATAAATACCCACTTAAATTCCACAATCACACTAATTAAGTAATTATTACAAACTCAAACTCAAAAAAAAAAAAAAAAAAAAAAAAAATCAACAACTAAGCAAATTTATGAAATGGGGTTTCCTTTAAACTTCTTAAACACCCACTAAATTCCACAAACACACACTATTATAATTACAACACAACTTAAATCCTAAAAAAAATTAACTACTAAGAGCAAATTTAGGAAATGGGTTTTGCTTTAAACTTCTTTCTTAAGTGAAAATACCCACCAAAACCCTTCTTCAAGCCCACATTGAACACATGCATGCATTCATAGACATTGATCGCTCAAAAATACCAGAGATTTCCAACATTGTGTACAACAATACGACAAGTCATCATGAACAATATATACAAAAACAAAAAAATCAAATAAGAGAAAATTTTGTAGAGAAAGACACTGAGAGATTTTACATACATTATTAGACTCTCTTTGTCTTCTTCTTCAACTGGAGAGAGAGTGAGAGAGAGAGAGAGAGAGAGACGATACGAGCTTGGTCCTAGAGCAATTATAGTAGTATTTGTGGGAGCAAAATTGTCAATATGCAGAGGCAGATGGGATGAGATGGCTTTTTCTTATTGGTCAGACCCCAGAGTGAAATCCGCCGCTACGACTTGTCGTTCTGTTAGCTCCACATTAGGATCGTATTTTTCAGTTATGTATACAACATATTTAAATGGTAAGTAGTAAGTTGTTATTTTTTTTTTTTCTTTTGAGAATTGTCATAAGTTGTTATTTGAGTTTTTAATCTGCGAGTAAGAACATGCGGGCTACTTAAAAAATTTGTTGTAAAAATATTGTGAGCATAGCAATTCTCTTTTAATTATTAGCTAAGATATGGATCGGTAGACACATGTTGAGTCTATCAATTATATTTTCACAATAAATTTTGTGTGTTAATTTGCTATTGATTTTTACCTAGATTTATCACTAATATCACTTTTTCAGTCACTAACTATTTGCCACTAAATAATTGTTATGAAATTATTGTGTACATGGAATTTGAGAGCTAACGATGTTCTAGTTTTCAGGAATATGGTTATTGTGGCCATAAGTGTAGGAACAGTGGACCTATGTTTTATATTAGAATCTCATATCTCTTATTTAAGGATAAGAGACTTTACTAGTAAAACTAATTGAATCACACAAATTTTAGTATAATTTAATCTAGCTAAAACTCAATTACATAGATTTCAATAAAATTAAAATTCTACACCGACAAGAATTCGTGCATCACAAGCATACAAACAAGCTGCAGTAGAATTATTAGTGTCAGTGACTATGGTTCCTTCAGGAAAGAATGGAATGGAAATTGCTCAGTTGCTTGAAGTGAGAACGTCACAAGAGGTGTTATTGAGCGCACTTGGTGAAGGATGTTGAGATACATGAAAGATGTTACAGCCCGCGAAATTGGTGTTCTGCCTTTAGAAAGAGAAATTTTTAGGTCTATCAGAGGACTGCTGAGTAGGAATGGGAAGAAGCCAATATGATTTTTTTTTATGGACAATGAGATATCCAGCCTACCAGAGAGACCAAACTTCTGGCATTGTTCCAAAAAATAAAAATAAATAAATAAGAGTGATACCTATGTGTTATGTCCTCCTTTGAATTCATGCCTTGGCTTACAATTTTGAACCTATCTAAAACCAGGATCGAAGCCTTGCCAGAGTCTATTTGTAAGCTTACAAGCCTTGAAGTGCTTATTATACAAGATTGTGTATTACTAGCTCTGCTACCATCTGAGGAAGGATCTTTGAGACGACTTGAGGTTCTTGATCCCCAAGGAACTGAGCTTTTTAAATTAGCGGATGAGATTTCTGAACTGGGTTCTCTGAGGCAGTGGCACTTGAAGGTATCATTCTATGGCACTGACAACAGAAGAGGATATGTTAAGCTGCCTCGTGAATTGCTTCACATGAAATAGCAAGTCTCCTTTGAATTGGAAACGCTGAGTGATGTGCACCCGGGAGATAAGAGGTGGAATAAGATTGTGAAATCTAGCATAGAAGAAGTGTGCAACTTGAAATTTTTGACTACTTTTTGTAGAGTTTCTTGAACTCTTTCTTTGAACAAGCCTAACATGGAAAACTGGGGTTTAATTGGATTCAACTTTATAGTTGGCCATGATGTGAAACGCCTAGTGTCTCTACAAGTGGACATTCTGGCATTTGATTATGTAACTTATGTTCAATTGGGTCAATCCTTGAGATTCATAAATGGTGAGACAATACCAAATGCGGTGGTGGAATTATTAACTCATACTACTGCATTCTGTTTAGATCATCATATCAATGTTTGCAGCCTATCAGAGTTTGGAGTCAGTTATTTCACTGGACTGAGATTATGTGCAGTGAGGGAATGTGCCAAGATTCAAACAATTATTGCTAGCATGGACCTTTCTGATGCAATGTTTCCAATTCTGAAGCACCTAAGCATTAGTTATCTGTTAAAATTGACGATGATTTGGGAAGAAATGATACCACTGGGACGCTTTGCTAAGCTATGAGTATTGACAGAGTATATATGCCACAATTGCATTTTGTTTTTGCAAGCTCCATGCTCCAGTTTTTCTCTAATTTAGAGGAGTTGATTTTGAAGATTGTTCAGCTATTAAGGAGATCATATTTCAGGATCAGGTAGTTGAAAAGATTAAGACTTCACTATCTACCCAACTTGGTTAACACCAAGCAATACAATTGGAAAACATTAGCTTCTATGACTGCCCTTTGTTGAAGAAGCTTGGCATCGACTCCAATACAAGTCAAACCATAAAAGTGATTAATAAAGCAGAGAAAGATTGGTTGGAAGAATTAGAATGGCAAGATAGTTCATTATGTTCATGTCTTCAAGCTCACTTCGCCCGATTAGTGACAAGGAAGTGTAAGGCGGACAACCCAGCAAACCACAAATTCCGGTGACAGTTCATAAACATTCTGTGGAAGAACATGTATTTATTTTCTTAATGCCTTGGGGTCACTTGGTCACAGTTGCTCTGGATCATAAACCATTGCATAATTTTTTATATCCTAGTTTTCGTAATAATTTTTGGAGTATAGAAGTAATGGCTACACTAAGTGACTATCTCTAGCACACTCATTAATTGTTAAATAAGTTTCTTATTAATTGTTAAGATATATATTTCCCCAAATCAAATTATCATTTTTTTCCTAGATAATCAAATACTACGATTTAAAAATAGTTTAATTTAGGTAGAATTCTATTATTTATGTTTCAAAGAAATTTAAAATTTTCTTCCAACAACAAATCTAAATATAAATTAGAGAATATTGAAGAATCCAATGGGAGGGATTTAATTCCAAAATAATAATGCTTTTTATTCTAGCCTTTGCTTTCTGAGCTTCTTAAAATTCATCATTGATTTTTCTGGTTTTTTTTTTTTTTTTTTTTGCAGGATCAAAGTTCGAAATTATTTTTTACTTTAGTCAGATCAATGGTCCTAATTGAGTAAACATTAAATTGATCACTACATGTAGACAGTATTTTATGACTGAAATTAGTTCTTTTCTTATCATATGAAAAACTGATAATAGCAGAAATAACAAATAGTTCTTATAACATTATATACGTCATATAAATAGAAGCAAAACACCATTTTGTTAATAAATGAAGAGAACAGAGTAAATATAAACAGGGAAAATAGGCAGACATATTTCTGCCACCAGAAAGCAAGAATTCAGATATATTCCTCTGCCAATAAAATATGTTCTGGATTTGAACTCAGAATTCACCGTTGCTTTATCGAACCAAAAAGATCTTCATATGATCGCTTCGGAGCATTGTCACGTGAAACTATTTCTACAACTTTGTAAGATGCTTCAGGATAGACTAATGCCTCAACAGCAACTTCTGCAACCTTATCTCTGGATATGGTACCTTCATAAAGCGTATCCTAAAAAGGAGAGAGAGTACAAGAAGCGACTGAATTTTTAGTATATGACCAAGATGAAAATGGTTTGAAGTCCTAACAAAGTATGGCATTACCTCTGGCTCCATTACAAGATTTCCTGTAGGAGGTTCATTTCTCAACCCACCAGGCCTTATTATTGTGTAGTTTACACCAGATTTCCTGATATATTGCTCGGCCTGAAGCTTTGCTATTAAGGTGAGTCCAAAAACATTGAGAAAGATGTAAGCTGGATTAAGTATCTGTCCCATGGCAGCTCCATTGACTAAAATGGAACTGACAAGTATGAATCTATTCACACCTAGTTTCCGGCATGCTTCAACAAGGTTTACCGTGCCAAAATTATCAACCTGCAAAAACATTGTATTTTTCAGACAGCAACACTTAACTTACCAAACAGCATCATAAAGAAACATGTGCATCTGCAACTTTAGGGCCATCATATATCAAAGTCACCATACATAAGGACTTCCCCAATTGCCATTCCTAATTCCTATTCCACATTAGAATAATCAACACTGTAGTCATTATCACTGTATTTTAACACCCAGAACGATTCTTTTTATTAGACTGTAACCTGTATACATGTCACGCACAGATGCCCTCATTTGAGAAAAGAATACAACTATTAATTGAAGACATTTCTGCTTGCGTTAACTTTTCTCGGGAAGAAGATCATGGAATCCTATTGTCTTCTTAAAGTGTCCAAAGATTATGTTCAAATACTGGAAGACTACTGCATTACTCAACTAAAGGACTATAGTCATCAGTTATCGCAAATAGCATGCTACTCTACTTGAAAGTTAGAAATCCTTAATCCTGAGAATGGAAAAAAGTTAAAGACAGTAACAAAGGAGCAATGCTAACCTCATGCTTCTTCAAGATCAAGATAAATACACAGCAATTGCGAGAAAAGCAATATTCCCATCAGAGAGACCCTAACTGCTTGGAGGTAGGAAGCATGTCTAGTACAGGAAAATTACTGTTTGACTTCATATGTTTTTCATTGGTATCAATGCCCTCTTAGTGTTTTTTGTCCAAAACAGAATTTATCATTCTCAAAACAGATAAAGGTTATCAATTTACTTTGATTTTGTTTAACAACCTATAGTGTGGTGAGTCAATAGTTCTTTCTATATTGTACTTTAGGCCCGTTGCCCCCGTCTACCAACATCCTTCCATGGTAAATTTTAATTACGATTGATTAACAGCTAAATCCAAACAAAGCTAAAAGAAAGTACATGACAAGAAGTTGTAAATACCAGAAGATTTTCACACAAACAAATATTAGTGTGAAATCGTAAACACAAAATGCAGAATAGTCAATAGAAGATCATCCTTAAAATAAGAAAATAAAATAAAAGGGTATTTATAACCCTTCTCTGATTGAACAAATATGATACTCTCCTACTCAAAATAAAAACGTCAAACTCTAAGTTACCTACGTATTGAGGCAATTAGTTTGACAATGAGATTAGATTGCCTTCATCAACATGCTTGTGGATGACATCAAAGTATGTTGATGGATAAAAAAATACGTCGGTAAACAGCAATGCTGGAGAATTCCACACACACACATATATGTCTCTCTCTCTCTCTCTCTCTCTCTCTCTCTCTCTCTCTCTCTGTGTGTGTATATATATATATATATATATATATCTCAAAGTAACAGCTGAAACCCCGTTAGCCAATGTTTAGTGACAACTACATTACAGTGTCACAGGACTTAAAAGTATAAATCTCATTATTTTCTTAAGGCGTTGTGATTGACAATTAACAAAGACAACAGTGTAAAAATGACTACAGATAGGGCATGAATATGAACAATTTACAAATACAAATATGAAACAGGCTACAAAAGGCCAAATGAGCATAGATATCAATCACACAGGCACAAAATTTACTGACCTTCCATGGAGCAAACAAATCCCATCCAGGCTTAAACCCCGTAGCACATATCACAGCTTCTGAATCATCACCTATAGCTTCTGCTAGCCTCTCAGAACCCTCTGTTACATCAGCTTTCACCTACAAAACATTACCAAACCTCAAAAAATTTAAGCTAAACTCAATACAACACCAAGAATTAACAAAAACCCAATTGAAAAAGTTTCACTTTTGTACTTATACTAACAATTTGAAGAGCTGGGTTGCCATGGGAAAGTGAAGTTTTGGCCTTTTCCAAGTCACGAACCCCAGCTTTGACATGAAAACCTTTTGCCAGAAGCTGGTCCACAATTCTCTTGCCAGTACTTCCAGTTGCACCAGCAACAAAGATTTTCTTCTTCACATTCCCATTGGGTCCTGAAATCTCTGTCACTTCCTCAGTAATTTCAGTTCCTTCCATCTAGACATCAATAAATTCAGTTTCATTGAAGAAAACCCATCAAGAAAATGAAAACCCAGTAACAAAATTTGTTTCTTTTTTTGTTATTATGAGACATTGATTGATTGGTTTATTACCTTGGTGGAATTGAGCTGAGAAAGAGACATGGAGTTGTGAGTAGAGAAGAGAGTAGGAGAGATGGGTTTGGGGAAGTGTAGAGTTGTGGAGAGAGTAGCGAGGGGAGAGATCCTGAAGATGAGAGAAGAGGCCATTGTTTAAGGCTTAAGCTTGTTTCTTATAACCACAGAAAACTCAACGCCTGCCACTGATTTCTTCTCCTTCCACTACCGATCTCTAACTCTGCCACGTACCTACATATTTCACCATCTACGTATGCTCTATTGGCTTTGGCTTCACTATTTTTCTTTTTTTCTTTTTCTCCACGTAAATGAAATGAACAAACACAACTATTTTGAAAATATTTTTAAAAGCAAGGGAAATGTTATATTTCTTTTTCTTTTTCTTTTCTTTTTTCTCTCTCTTTAAAGTAATTACTCTTACCTGGTGTCCTTCAAAAATAGTTTAGTACATGCTTTGGTTAGAACTTAGAAGTTTTTTTTTTTTAGAGAGTTTCAACCTATGGCGTCCGCTTCTGATGATAGTTCTTTATCATTAGACCAAGACACCAATCGATTTTTGGTGTAGGCAGGGATTGAACCTCAGAACTTAGAAGTTAGAAGAGCTAAAATTGCTAATCCTATGTTAGCCCGAATGGAATCAATACCATCTCTTGATATTCATGATGCATTCACTAGTGATTTAAGCCATATTAAATAGAAAGTATTACAATTTTGCTTCTTAAAAATGAATGATTATCACCGCGCACCCTTGGTATGGTGGTCACTCTACAAGTATAAGTGCTTGTGGGGTGTGGAGGGCAAGGGCCGGGGTTCAAGTCTCCAGGAGGAAGTTTTATACACATATACACTTAAATTAGGTTAGAGTAGAAATTCTATTTTGTATCAAAAAAAATGAATGGTTGAATTTTAAAATTGTATATTCTTATACTTTATAAAATTTATTTATATATATATTAATTGAAGACGGTCATTTTTTTAATAAATATTATTAATTAAATTTAAATCATATACTATATAATAAAAGTTAGGATTAGACATCATGGTTGCGCCAAGTGGCTCACCATATTGCATAAGTTTTTTAGATTTTTAAAATATATATAATTTTTCTTTCTCCTATAATTTCTAAGTTGATAAAATATATCTTAAATTTTGTTATTATCAACTTTTTTTTTTCTTGATAAAGTAGCTGTTGTGTTTTCATATCAACTACTTTTATAATTCATGTAATTTTTAAATTTTTTTTTTAACGTGGAGTTGTGAGAGAATTTAGAATTGGAAAAGATATAATTAAATACGTTGAAGATAAAGTTGCTTCACGTGATACAAATCTTAATTCGATTACAGTTGAATTACATTTGTTGTGCTTAATATGTCTCCGTGCAATTTCCTATAAGGATTATGTATTTGAATCAAAATAAAATTAGATTAACTTTAGACTTTTTGTTTAAGGTTGCAACATAGTGTAATCCAAACACTTGGATCTATGGATTGGGCTTTGAGATGTTTGTTTCCCAAATAAACAGTGTATAAGGTTTCAACTTGCAATTAAAGAGGTCTAATACGTCTTAAATTGCAGCAATATTTATAGATTTCTTTTTTCTTATCTTCTTCTGGATAAAATAAAATAAAACAAAGCAACGTGATACATGATTGAGTTAAAGTGATTATTTTTCACACCTCCACAAATTAAGTTTGAATCCAAGAGAAATTGAGTTGGACTAAAACTATTTAAGAATGCTAAAATCAATCAATAGAAAAAATACCTAATTACTACACATAAAAAAAAAATAGATATAAATTTCTTCTTATCTTCTTCTCCTATAATTTCTAAGTTGATAAAAATCTAAATTTAATTACAATCCAAATTTTTTTCTTCATCTATTTCTTATTAATTTGACTACAATTAATCCAAAAACTTCATCTTCATCTTTTCTTTTCTTTTTTTCCATTTAGGTTATATTACTACACCTATTAGCTACAATTTGTTTTGGATAAAAAAAAATATAAAAAACAACAACAACAATGTGAGTTGAACTAAAACTCTTTAAGTCTACTCAACTCTACTATTTAAGAATGCTAAAATCGATCGATAAAAACCAAAATTAAGTGAAGAACTTCAGAAGGAAGGATTTGGCTTTTTTTGGTGAGAATATCTATCTTCTTTTTATTTTTTTTATTTTTTTGCGTTTCTATTTTTCTATTAATGTAGTTCAATTATTATTTAAATTCCATGATTTTTTTTTTAATATTTTACATAATGCAATTCATCTCAATTATTGATGTATTTCTTGATTTGGTGTTCTTAATTGATTGTGCAAATTATTTCCTCAATTATGGCAATATTAAAATGGCTAGACAAATAATTTAATGAACGTCTAGCCATTTTGAAAAACAAAAAAAGTAGTACCCTACCAATTGAAACGTTAAATGAACGTCAAATTCGAACTAAAGAGAGGCTATTGAACATAGAGAGAGACTAAGAGAGATACCACTGTGGATATAGATCTGTTAGTCAGTTCTTTAACTTTGTGAACTGGATCGCTGATTAGAGTTGTGCTTGCAAGTATGTATATATATTTTTTTTTCAAAAATAACTTAAAAGATGTATTACCGTATATTTGCTTTTACCTTCACAACAAGGTTGACAAAATGGGTAAATATGCCTATGTACTACAATAAATATGTCTTTATCTATGTAACAAAGTCAATGGAAGCTGTTGTTGAGTTGATTCCTAAGATCGTTGTTGAAAATATAATTAGAAATCCCTTAAAAGATTACATCAAATATGCTTCACTTCAATGCATCTTGAAAGTACTTTAGTTGTCCAACATTATCAAAATGATAGTTATGCGGGTTCTCTTTTCGCTTTTAGGTAAAAGGTGTGGTAAATTGGTGTCTTTAGAGCATTTGTTAATAACCTATTTTAGAAAAGTTTTAAAATCACTTTTGTGGAAAATATAAAAAAGTTTCAACAAAATTATTTGCTTTTTTCCTTTTCCATGAAATTTTTTTAAAAGTATTTTCTAAAAGAATGCTCTTTGGACATCTATTAATAAAATCCTTAGTTAAAAATAAAAAATGCACAAACATAATAATAAACATTAACATATGTTTATACATAAGCTAACACAACAAATTCAAACATAAAAAATTTTAGAAACAAAATATATTATAACTGTAAGGGCGGATTTTGGGGCCCAGGCCCAGTGAGCAGGCGATTCTAGCCCAAAAGACCCTCAACAATGAATTTGTAGAGAGTGGGTCAAAGAACTAGATCAAAACAGAGTGCACGTAATTGTTAGTAAGCCATGCAACCATTTAAACGTGGGAACGTTTTATTAAACCTTCTGGGATAACGGTTCATGGAACAACAACTTAGGCTTTTCTTACAGAACTTCTCTCCTTTTCTCTCTCTTTTCCTTACTTTTTACTCTCCAGCTTCCGATCCCCTGATCATGGGGGTTTTCTTCTCTTATATAGCATCCTTCGAATGATAATGGCCCTACACTTGTTGATCATCTGGGCCTCTACTTGAGTGCCTGTCCCATAGGACATCATCCTCCTTTTCTGTGAGTTGCACTGGCCAAGATAATACTGTTCTCCTGTCCTCTCCACATTAATGTGACTGGAAAAGTAACTTTCTTGCATTTAATGCGGCAGTTGTGGTTGCCCCCCTGTGCATCCAGCATTTTCCTTCGACTTGGGACGATTTCCCACTATGTGAAGGGTGTGTGTTGGACTCCCATTTGATGCGTCCGAGGAGACATTCCTCCTCGGACGCCTCTTAAACAGGCCCGGCCCGGCCCAACAGGGTTGGGCTGGAAGTCCTCTGGCCATGTCCTCACTTCCTGTTATGGTTGGGCCCCGCATGGGTGCCAAGGCCCACTGTTGACTGATGAACTTTACCCCCACAATAGCCCCTCAAAATTCCGACTCTTTCTTCTTGATTCGAGGAGGAAAGGCGGGATTTTGATACCCACTGGATAGTTCGCTGGGGATCCCTGCTTTGTACGTGCGGAGGCGTGCCCTTACGTGCCTCATTAATGCTACAGGCATTTATTGACCCTGGGGGAAGTAACTGCAGCTTTTGGAGTTTTACGTTCTTTCAATCCAACGGTTGGAGACTGGATCAACGGTGGACAACATTTCATTTGCTCTAGGCGGGAGTGTGTCTGTCCAACTCCCTCTGAGTATATAAGGTTTTGGAAGGCGTTCCTTCCTCGCTTTTGACGAACACTCCAGTATTCAGAACACCTTAGAGCCTTCTCCTTCAGCGCGTTCTTACCTTCGCCGCCGTTCTCTTGAAGATTCCGTTGAGCTTCTTACCCGTAAGTGCACGCTTCTTCTTCGTTACTCTTCATTAGACAAACTGCCTTCACGTTGTCTAGGATTAGAGGGGATGGGTAGGCTTGAAAAAATGGTAAACTCTCCGGCCGGTATGGCGGGCTTCAGGGCGAAGTATCGTATTCCACCGGAGGTAGGTTTAGAGTATTGCCACCAGGAGGAGATTTTGTTCAAGAGAAGAACGGGGGAAGTCGCAATTCCAATGATAGCCTTCGTGGAAGGAGGAATGATGATTCCAATGGGGAGAATAACTAGGGACTACCTACGTGGTCATAGATTGGCCCCACACCAGTGCACCGCGAACCTATTCCGGATCCTGGGGTGCGCCGACGCCTTAAACGACCAGATGAACCTCGGCCTTTCATGGCACGACGTGGTTCATCTTTATGAATGCCATAAGCTCGGCGACTCATATTACCTAAAGTACAGGACTGACGAAGTGAGGTTGATATCCTGTCTTCCCAAGTCCAGCAAAGACTTGAAGGACGACCATCTGATCGTCTCCGGACCATGGCATGACGGCCTTCACTATCCGACTAGGGCAGGAGAGCCAGGTGGGGTGTCATAGAATTAGATTCCGTGGGGAGGACCTTAGTTTCGAGCTCTCCCCCCTTTTTTTCTTTCTTTCTTTCTTTTCCTTTTTAAACTTGTTGGTTTGGTTGCATGCCTCCTCGGACTAACACAAACCCTTTAACGGCCTTTGCAGACAAGGAGCGAACATCCCCTCAGCTGAGCTTGGTCAACATCCCGGCTCTAAATTTCCTCCTGAGATCTGAGATTTTCGTGAGCGAGGACGGACAATTACGGTCGGCTCCTTTGATTTTGGACTACGTTCCTCTCACTCGATCCTTGGTGGACCCCGGCCAAGCTATAAGGGCTGGCAGTCCAAGATTGGCACGTATTGACGTATCCATATCGGGGTTCCTTGCTTCAACAGACTTACCTCCTATTCAGCTGCCTCCCCAACGTGCCTTTCCCCTAGTGGTTATCTCGGAAGAGGAGGCTGGTTCTTCGCATTCATCCTTGGAAGAACAAATAGACCAGTTCCATTTTCCCGAGGAAGGAGAGGTGTCGGCCAGGGTAGTAGAGCTCTCGGACTCCGACGCCGATCTAGACCGTGCTTCAGTGGCTCCTGATACCGGTCTAGTCATCGCACAAGTTGACACTAGCGAAGAATTTGAAGAAGAAGGAATGGACTTGAAGCCGAGGACAGGCCTTAGGGGCCTTCTATCAAACAGGAGCAAAGGGCAGTCCTCTAAGGATGTCTCGAAGGAACAAGCTGCCACTAAGGCTCCCGCTCCTCCTCTCCCTCCCCCCTCGTCGAATGCGGCGCTGCAGCCTACGCCTAACTTAAGGCGAAAAAGGCAGGTAAAAGAAACGGAGGAGGGAGAGATTGGCCGTGAGAAGGCCAGGCCTCAGAAGAAGGGCAAGGAAACGAAAGAGCCCCGAGATAAGAGGACTAGGTCCACTAATACCCGAGACGAGGCAGCCACTCGTAGGGAACAACGAACATGGTCGCCTCGGATCGAATTGGACGGCGCCCCGATCCCTTGGGATGCGACCCTATGGGAATCCCAACGAGAGCAGACATCATACTTGGCCAAGGCCCTGCAGCAACCTCTTCTCTTGCCTCGTGATATGGAGGGGCTCAGAAAGACTCGCCAGCCAGAACTTTTCATGTCCTTGAAGAGGGACATGGCCATGGTAAGTGGAATCTTCTATCTCGTCCCTATATTGCGCACCCTATTATCGTCATGTTTTAATAGGGTTTTTATTTACTTCCGAGCGCAGGTCACTCAACAGATTTTTGTTGCGGAGGAATGGGCCAAGAAGGCTCGCGAGGACTTGCATAGGGAGGCTTAGTCCCGCTATGCCGCCGAGAAGGCTGCTGGTGATCTCAAACAGGATTTTGAGCGTCAGGATAAAGAAATAAAGGAGGTGAAGAAAGCTCATGCGAGCACGGAAGTCGGCCTTAAGAATGCCGAAAAACAAGCTGATGAACTACGCATAAAGCTCCGCCAATCTGAGGAGAAACTTACGGCGGAGCAGCAGGCAGTCTCCACGCTCAAGGCTGAGCTTGCAAGGACCAAGGAGGAGGCCCGCTTGGCCAGGGAAGCTGCTGAGAAGGCTGTGGCGGCCTCCTATGAGCGTGGAGTTCATGATACTAAGACTAGGCTGGCCGAGGAGGTAGCCATTGTCTGCAAGGAATATATCACCACGTCTTGGGGTGTAACCCTGGATCGGGCAGCTGTCCCAGCGGATTCTGATCTCAGGAAGGCTAAGAACATCTTCTTCCCAGAGGATGTACGCGAAATTCCTGACCAGGATGTCTCCAAAGAGCCTCTTCCAACAGACCCCTTTATTCTCGAAGCTGGGGGCGATGAGCAAGCCGCGCAGGACAAGCCACCTGAGGACAGCCTTTCCATCAACGAGATCGTCGCACAGGCCAAGGAGGTTGCCCCGGGGACCCAAGCAGCTGATGGTCAGCCCACTCCTGCTCAGGGCTCTTAGGAGACTAGTGTAGGATTTATTTGTCTCATTTTTTGTATTTTGTTTTGTTTTACCTCGCCAATGTTTGTAAACAGAACTGCTTT